>NC_053482.1:199853-367301 GCF_015227805.2 Hirundo rustica
TGTATGTGTCAGAATCTCCATGTGGCTGTCAGGTGGTCCTGTGGCTGCTGGGCCTTCCCAGCAAGGCCAGGCTGTCCCTATAGGTGCCACGCTGTTGGGGGTTAAGTTTTCCTGTGGAATTTTTCCCCCCATAAGTTGATAGGAGACTAAATATTGATAGTTAAAGGGTGCTTGACACAGAAAAAAGGGAGGTGATCACTGAGTTTAGGGGGAAGAAAAGGCTCCCAGGAGCTGAGGGTAGGGGGTTTGGGGTTTTTTTCGGCTCTCGGTTTTCCTGGAGGAGGACGCTCGAGCAACTGGTGGCTGCGTTGGATTCCACAGTTAACAGAGGGATTCAGCCCTGAGAATTTCTATCATCTGTTAGAGTACCCAGGAATTCAGAGTTTTTTCGCCTGCCCTGCTGGATTTTGGGTCAGCCTGGGTCCAGCCGCTGCGGGTTCTCCGGCACTGCTCTCTTCGCCTGCCAGGACACCCCCCTGCCTGCTGGGGACAACCCACCATTTCCAGCCATCAGCACCGGAGTTTCCACCGTTTGCTCCTCGGGGTTCTTGGTTCTGTTTTACTATTATTATAATTGCTGTTGTTGTTTGTCTGTCTGTCCTGTTATATTTACTAGTAAAGGACTGTTATTCCTTTCCCCATAGCTCTGACTGAAAAGTTTTTTTTTTTTAATCTTCCAAATTATAATAACACGGAGGGAAGGATTTGAATTCCCCATTCCTAGAGAGGCCTGCCTCTCCCTAGCAGATACCTGTCTTTTCAAATCAAGACACACGCTGTCCCCTTGGTGCCAGGCTTGTATAACCAAGGGCCAGTGTGGCACTGCAGGGCCTCCTGGAACCAAGGGCCATTTTAAAACTGCAGAGCCAAGTAGGCCATTGGGACACTGTGGAGCCTGATTGACCTGATGAGAATATGGTGACACAGTGAGACCTTATGGAAACAAGGATCCATTGAGACACTTTGGGGTCTCATGTAACCAGGAGTCCGACTGTGACACTGCAGAGCCAAGGAGATCATTATGACACTACAGGGTCTCATGGAACCAAAGGGCCACGGTGACGCTGCTACCAAAAAAAAAAAAAAAAAAAGAAGAAAAAGAAACTGCTTAACACCAAGGGAGCAGGAAGAAGCAGCATTCCTTACTCAGCCAGACGCACAAGGAGGGATAGCTCCTCCCAAAGGTGCGCATGCTGAGTTCAGGAAAGTTCCTGCTTACAGACTGTATTTTAAAAACATACTCAGTGATTGTAACAGAATAAGCATACATAGATAATAATTTCCCTGAAATCATTAACAAATTTTCTCTCCCCTTCACAGAGGTGTTCTTCATTCCTGGGGGTCTCTTTGGTGGTCCCTGGTGGTTGGTGATGCTAGAGTCACACCTGAGTGCCTGCTGGACTGTTAAAAGTTGGCACAACTGGAGCGGGTCACTTTCCAATTCTCCTTCTTACACAGTGGTCATTGTGCCGTTCCATGGGCCAGAGGGTTTTGAAGAACAAGCATTGTGTGTGCTCAGCAGGTGGAGAGGGTTTTACATCTGGTAACATCCTCCACTTTGAGGCCTGTGAAACTTCTCTTCTTCCAAGCCTTTCTAAGCCTCACATCAGTGTCTGCTGGAATTCAATCTCCCTCCCCATCCTGCAGCAGCCCTGCCTTTCCCTCCTCCAGCCTTAGTCTCCAGCACAGCCATGGAGGTTCTTTGGGCTCTGGACTTTTCCTACAGCCACCAAGGGGCTGAGCTCTGCCTTTGGCACAGTCAGCCCTGCCCAGCTCAGGCAATGCCCAGCAATTCCTTGTCTGTGCCTGGCCTTGCTGTCAGCCCCGGCAGCGGCTGCGTGGCCCCTTTGTGCCGCGCTGGCCCAGCCATGGTGCCACAGCCCCTGTGCAGGCCCAGGGCAGGACAGGAGCATTGCGGGTGGGAACGGCCCCTGTGCCGTGGTGCCCACAGCAGCCTTGGGGCTCTGTGCCCCATGGCCTCCCTGCTGGGCAGCCTCTGCCAGCTCCTGCACAGCCCGTGGCACCTGTGGGGCTGCACAGACAGCCCTGCTCCGTGTAGAAAGTTTCTCACACAGTTTGACTATTGGAAAGTGTTCTGCCAATTGAGAGGGGTAATTTAAAGTACACAGACACCAATGGAAAGAATGATCTTATTTTACTATGAGTATAAAGGCAACACATAAGTAAAATTATATAATCCACAAAACTACAGACTTGGCTTTAGCAACCAGAAAAAGTAAGCAAAGTAATGAACCTAACCATTAGTAGATGAGAGAAAGACTGGAATTGAGAAAGATACATCACCAGTTGCCTAAATACTTTACCATCATCCAGAGTCTGCAGTCACTGGAGAGCCTTGTTTCACAGTGAGGATCTGGAGAACCCTTTCCAGTAACTGGCAAAATCCTGTGATGAGTGTCCATCCATAGGTGAGATCTCCAATTACACTGTTAAAGTGGGTCCAGCTTTTTTAGGCCCAAATCAGTAACTGCTCACAGACTGGGCTATGACATCACAGAGTGGGTTATGTGAGATCATTGATCAGCTGTGGAGGAGGCTCTGTGATGTCACAGAGTGGCTGTGTGACATCAGAGAGCAGGCTTTGACAGCACAGGGCAGCTGTGTGACACAGTGGGGTGGGCTGTGACAGCACAGGGGCTGTGACATTACACAGCAGGGCTGTGTGAGGTCACTGTGTTGGTCACTCTGCCCTGGCCCCCACTCACATTTCCCCCCCAGAGAAGTCTCCCCTGCTGCTCGTGCCCAGCAGGGTCCTCTGTCCCCCTGGGTCCCCACTGCCTCCAGCACTGCAGCCTCCCCCAAGGATGTTCCACAAATCAACCCCAGAGCCTGACATGGGGACAAGGGGCTGGGCTGTGTGACCAGGACATCAAGGATGTGCATTATCCAGGTCACTGTGGCCTGGCTTGGGTTCCCCAGGGCAGGAAAGATGTCTGGCAGCTGCAGCAGGGTTAGGGAAGGGCCCCAAGGTGGGGCTGGAGCCCTTTGGCTGTGAGCAGAGGCTGAGGGAGCTGGGCTTGTCCAGCCCAGAGCAGGGAAGGCTGAGGGGCTCCTCATGCCAGCCTGGCAGTGCCACCGAGGAGGTGATGGAGAACACAGAGCCAGGCTCTTTACCAGGGGCCTGGTGGGAGACAAAAGACAATAGATGGAAGAGGCAAGAGAGGAGCTTCAGCCAGGAGGGGAAGAGATAAAATGAATCAGGCTGGTTTCAGCATTTCCTCAAGACCAAAAGCTGCCTAACCTATTCTTTATCTATAACTGGCACCTTTGCAAATAGGGCTCTGTTGGAGCTGTTTTGACCTCAGTCCAGGCAGAGCATCCTGATACAACACCTTGATTGTACATATCTATCTGAGTATCATCTTTGTTGAAAACTGGTGTTGCACAGAAATCCCTTGTGGATGGGGGATGGGGGATGGAGGATGGAGGATGCAGCTGGGACATTGCATAGAAAGCTGAGGGAAGAATTGTGATGGGTATGAAATAGCATCATGTTCAACTTTTGTAAGTTGGCAATGAAGAGAAACTTTCCTCAGCTGCTCTGAGTCCCAGGGACTGGAGGAGGGAAAAGGTGGAGTGGGGGTAGGGACAAAGTGTGATTGATTGTCAGCCATGAAGGGTCTGGAGTTTCAGATCTATTCAGACTGCACTAGGAGGTGCTGGGGATCAATATCAACTGGGGATCTCTGATATCAATGTATAAACTAGAAAAGAAACCTAAACAGGAAAAAACAATTATTTCTTCATTGTTTTTAATAGAGTATATTCACTTGGAATACACTTCTGAAAACTGCAGAAACTTCTAATTAACCACAGAAGAATTGAAGACTTGAATGGTTCCCATGGGCTTGTCTTGTTTGGGTGTTTTCAACAGATGTTAATGAGCCTTTGACAACAAATTTCTCGACTGAAGAGATCAAGAAGAGGCCTCTGGAAAAGTAAAATTCATTACAACCACCAGGTTGCTGATGACCTATCCTCATCATGTCAGGAACGAACAGAAATGGGCACAGCTTTCTGGCTGCCCCAGCTTTGGGATGGGCCCTGCGCCTGGAGCAGGAACAGCTCCTGAGGGCCACAAGGCCGGGGCTGTTGTGCTGGCCTGGGCAGATGGGATGGCAGCAGGGGCTGCAGAGCTCTCAGGATGTCCTGGAGAGGAGAGCGGGGCACCCAGGGAGCCTCCTTTTCCCTTGGCCAGGCACCTTCCCCCATGGCTGGGGCTGAGCCCTCTCTGAGCTGCAGCTGCTGCTGTGCCCTTCCGAGGGGCTGAGGCCGTGGGGCCCCTGCCCAGAGCAGCCTGCCCTGAGCAGAGCTGTGGGGCCAGAGCCGGCTGGGCTGTGCTGGGGAGAGGCCCTTGGTGCTGCAGAGAGCTCAGGGCAGCTGGCAGAGCTTGGAGGGAGCTGGGCTGGGCTGGGCTGAGAGAGCCTGGCACAGAAACCATCAGTGTCCATCTCAGCCTGTGTGAGCCTGCAGGGGCCAAGAAAAGCATCCCAGTGTCTGCAAGTTTTCTGTGTGGGAGCTGAGCTTATGACCTCCTGGAGCCGTCCAAGTGCTGGGGCTGCACCTCCAGCTCCAGAGGAGATGGGAGCAGGAACAAATCATTCCTGCTGGATTCTTTCTTGTGTTTGCTTATACAGGTGACCTGGATCCATATGTAGAAGAGGTGTTTTGGGTTCAGATAACACTGGAAGAGTGGGGACAATATTTTTTTTTTTTTTTGGCCAAAAGTAGTATTTCTTGCGTAATGCAGAATGAGAAAAAACCCCACGAATGGTAAGAAGACCATCAGAGTTTTTCAGAGGATGGGAGACTCGTTGATATTCCAGTAGTCAAATCTTTTAGAAACCTTGCCTCAGGGCTTCCCTGAGATGAGAGGTGACCACCAGAGGTCAAGGTCTGGCAGCCTTTTTCTGGGAGAACCCTTTCATATAGGGAATTTTTACAGGAAGAATATAAATTTTGGCCATAAGGCACCTGGAAAGACAGATGATTCTTTTCCATAGGAAGGAATACAGAAAGCCACAGTGCTCCAGGTAATGAGAGGCATCCCTCAGCATTCCAAGATCCACTGGACCTGTCAGGTGGCCCCTGGGAGGCCAAACCAGCCAGATCTATTCCATCTCCCCTTGGTTCCATGAGGCCCTGTAGTGTCACAATGTTCTCCTTTGCTTCTCAGGTGTCACAATGGCCCCTTGCTTCCATGAGGCCCTGCAGGGTCACAATGGCCCTTTGGTTCTGTGGGGCCCTGCAGTGTCACCATGGTCTCCATGATTCCATGGGGCCTTGCAATGCCTCTCTATGGATCCACGGTGCCCTGCAGGATCAGAATGGCCCTTTGGTTCCACCAGGCCCTGTAATGCAACAATGGCCTCTTGGTTCCACAAAGCCCTGCTGCTTCACACTGGCCCCTTGGGACCATGCGGCCCAACAGTGCCACCATGATCCCCTTGGTTTCAGGAATCACTGCAGTGTAACAATTGTCCTTGGATCCACTGTACCTCACAGGGTCACCGTGGCCCCTTGGTTCCATGGAGCCCCCACAATGTCACAATGGCCCCTTCATTTCAGAAGGCCTCAAAGTATTACAATGGTCTCCACAGGAAGGAAACCACAGAGCCTCAGTGTTTCAGGGACTTATGAGCTGCAGTCACCAGGGGCCAAGGCCAGCCAGACCTGTCTGTCCTGGAGGGTGTTTCTGGGAGCAACCCCTGCATATTTGAAATTTTGAATGTTGAATCCCAATTTCTGCCCTTTTTGCCTGGAAGAGAAGGCCAGTTCTTTTCCACAGAAAGAGATACACGGAGACCCAGTGTTTGGAAGGAAGGTGGGAGCGGGCTTTTAGGAAGCCAAGGCCAGCCAGAGCTGTCTTTCCTGGCAGCTTTTGTTTGGGAGAAACTATTGCATATAATAATTTTGGAGGAGAAGTAACAATTTTGGCCAAGGATGCCTGTGCCGGAGGAACAGTTCTTTTCCATAGGAAGGAAAGCGCAGAGCCTCAGTGTTTGAAGGCAGGTGAGACCCAGCTCTCAGGAAAACAAGGTCAGCCAGACTTGCTGGTAATGGCAGCTTTTGTCTGGGAGCAATCCCTGAATATTTGATAATTTGGAAGGGAATCCCATTTTGGCCATGGATGCTTCAATGAGAAGGGCAGTTCTTTTCCATTTGAAGGAAGGCCCAGAGCCCCAGTGTTTCAGGGGAACATGAGAAGAGACCCTCAACATGCCAAGGTCAGTTGGAGCAGTCAGGCCAAGCCAACCAGACCTGTTACCTGTTCCCTTGGATTCATGGGGCCCCACAGTGTCATAGTTGTCTCCTCTTTTCATGGGGCCCTGTAGTGTCACAATGCTAATGTCATGTTGGATCCCTGGTTCCATGAGGTCCAGAGGTGTCACACTGGCCCCTTGTTTCCATGGGGCCAAAGTGTCACAATGGTCCCTTGCTTCCATGAAGCCTTTAGTGTCACAGCAGTCCCCATGATTCCTTAAGGCTTTGCAGTGTCTCAACAGACCATTGGTTTCATTGAGCCCCACAGTGTCACTATGGACATCTCCTTGGCTCCTCCATAAGACTCAGAATTTCCACAATGGCCCTTTGATTTAACAAGGCTTCAAGGTGCACAAATGGCCTTCTGAGTTTCATGAGGCCCTGCTGTGTCACAATGGAGCTTGGGTTCCATGATGCCCCATGGTGTCACAATGATATCCTTGGTTCTATGGTGTCAGAATGGACCCTTCATCCCATGGACACCCACAGCGTTCACTGCAGCCCCCTTGATTCCATGAGGCCCTGCCATGCTATAATGGCCCCATGGTTCTGGTGGGTCCCAAAGTCAGAATAGTCTCCATGGATTTTGGTACCATGAGGTTCCTCTATGTCAAAATGGACCCTTTGTTCCATGAATTTCCAGTGTCCTAGTAGACTCCTTGGTTTGGTGCAGGCCCTGCCATCGCCAAATCTCCAAAATACCAGAATAAGACTCCTTAGCACTAATTTGCTATTTAAGAGGGTATTATTTATTCAAGCTGGAGGTCGAGTGAGGGATAAGTCCTAACCTTACGTGGACATGTAATGTTACCAGTGTGTTACTTATATAGTCATAAGATGCCTATTTCAATGTGGCCATTTCCATGAAACCCATGCCAAATTCCCAGATTCTATCCTTGTTTTTTCCATCACTGCACTCTTGAGCCAGATGTCTTCTTGTCTTTCAACCATCCTTGCTGAGAAAGCAGGCTCTGTATGCCTTTTTCCTGGGCTAAAATCCACAGGCAGGGGAAAAATGGAATGAACCCTTTGAGTATCAAACCCAAGGCTTTGTGTGCCCAGGCAGAGGCAGGCAGGACACAGAGCTGTCAGCAAAGGAAGGGGCCAGCGAGGTGGGGCAGCCGGGGGATGACGACAGCCTGCAGGGACAGAGGCACAGGGCATGGACACCGTAGGACAGCCTGGGCTGGAGAGGGCACAGGGATGGGCAGCAGCTGAAAGGCCCTGACACAGCCAACTCCTGCAGCACTTGGGCCATGGCTGCTGGCCCTGGGCCTGAGCCATGAGCAGGAGACAAGTGACCCTGGCAGGCCTGGGGCCTCATTGCCTCCTTGTCCCTGCTCAGCAGCCTGGCAGGGGCCGCCCCATGGTGCTGCCCTTGGCATTGCACATCCCCACATCCCAGTGTCCCGGGAAGAGCCCTGAGCACTGAGGGAGGGACAGGATCTGCCTTGGCAGGGGCTGGGGCTCAGGCCTTGGCCCTTTGCATTCCTGAAACACATGCAGGTTTGCTCAGCATCAGAGACACCTTTGCCTTGTTTGTCATCACCTGCCTGCAGTGTTCTGCTCTGACTGGAACAGTGTGGACATTTTCACTGTCATGCCCCTCAATAGGACCTATTAAAACTTGAAGAAACTTCAGTGTTTCATTCTCATTTTGAGTTCTTGAAAAGTTTTTTGAAGACACTCTCAGGAACTGAGACTGATGTAAACAACACCAAAGCCCTGAGAGGGTCATTAAAATCCTTGTGCTGTGTCTGTGCTGCTGAGCTGGGCTGGGCTCCTGGCACAGAGGCAGCTCATGCAATCAATAAGAGATTCAAAAAGGCATTTCTCCTGAGGAGCAGCTCCTCTCCCAGCCCAGCTGGGCTGAGGGCACTGCCTTCAGGTACATGAGAGCTGTGAAGCAGACAGAAGCCCAAAGAACATGCAAGGACAATTCTGAGACTATTCACAGAGAAATCTTCACACCTTTTGAAAATTCTGAGCTTCTTCATGGAGAAATCATCACCACTCCTGACACAGTAAGTCTCTGACTGCAAGGATCTCCTCAAGCTGACCCAGGACAGGACTGACATGACTGTAAGGATGGCTCTGCTGCCCTTTCTGCTTTGGGGGAGGATGTGCTCCAGAGCGGGGCTGCCCTGGGCACCGTCAGAGGGACAGGGCAGGACGGCTCCTGCTGCCAGGGACGGCTGCAGGGGCTGAAGCTGGGGCTGCAGCCAGGGGTGCCCAGGGCTGTCGTGCAGAGCAGCTCCTGCAGGCCTGAGGGCTCTTGGCCAGGCCAGGGGATCTGCCACCTGCCAGGGGCAGCTCTCAGCCTGCCTGGGAGCTGCCCATGGATGGTGGAGGGTAGCTGTGGGTGCAAGGAGTGACTCTTGCCAGGGCAGGAGCTGTTGCTGTGGAGAGGGTGCTGTGTGGGCCAGGGCTGCTCAGAGCTCCAGCTCATGCCCAGGTCATTTCTGAGGGGACTTGTCATGAGCTCATTCAGGACAGGAATTTCCTACATGAGTCTCTTCTTTCCTGAACCTGTGCTCCCACTTTTCCCTGGCTCAGTTTGGTGGGAATGGAAACTCAGCTGTGCAGGGCAGACCAGGGACTGAGGCTCTTAAACCATCAGTCTAAGAATTCCTGGGAACCTCAGCAAGTGCCTCCAGCTCCCCAGCCTCCAGATCCATCCAGCATCCCCTTTCCATGGTGCCCAGGCCTGGGGGAGCTGTTCTTTAATCCCTGCAGCCCCGAGCAGCTGCAGGGCAGAGCTGGCCCAGGGGCTGGGCTGGGCTCTGGCAGCACTGGCAGGGAAGGAGCCCGGGGCCACAGGAACAGCTCGGGCTGGGACAGCTCCAGCAGCAGAGGCGTGGGCAGGGAGGGAGGGAGGCAGTGCTGAGGGAAGCCCTGCTGCAGGGGAGATGTGGCACCTGCCGGCCCTGCCCTGCAGGGCACACACTGCCCTGAGCAGCACAGCTCTTGTGTCCCCTCGCAGCCAGCACAGCCCTCAGCCCGGGGGCTCGGGGCCCTCAGTCCCCTCCTGGGCCGGCAGAGCAGCCCCAGAGATGAAGGGCATCTCTCCTGCCATGTGCCCATTCCCTGCTGACCAGGGCCTGAGGGCCACTGTCCTGCACTGCTGCTGCCTGGCAGGGGCTGGGCAGGGCTGGGCAGGGAAAGGCTTTTCCTCAGGGCCAGGCTCTCTCTCTCCTTGCCTTGCCCAGGTGCTCCTGGCATTGCTGACGGGCTCTCTGGGAATGGCAGTTCCAGCTGCAGGCTCAGGCCCAGCCCTTGGGCTCCTCCTGTGCAGGCTGAGCACAGCAATGGGGTGTCCCAGCTCCCTCTGCCCTGGGGAGCTCTGGGCAGGGCAGGCTGGGAATGAGCCGACTCTCCCTGACTTTGGAAAAGGCAGGAGCCACTTTGTGTGCCAGGGATCCCTCTGCTCTCAGCAGTGTCTCCTGGCTTTCCAGGGTAACACGGGAGTGGAGCTCAGAAATGTGCAAGTCCAGGGCAACTGAGGACAGGAGAGAGGGACAGAGCAGCTCCCCTCAGTCTGCGCTAAGGCTCAGACAATCCTCCTGCCTCTCTGTACCCCCTGTTCTCCCCAGGAGTTGCAGAATCTCTCATTCAGCCTCCTGCAATCCTGATTCCTTCACCCTGGCATCTCCCGTACCTTAGGGGCAGATTCTTTGTCCAAGTTCAAACACCAGGACTGGCCCCTGCCCTCACTGCTCCCCTGCACTGACTGGGGCTCAGGTCTGACTGCCAGGTTTCCTGACAGTTGACATCTGGCTCCTTACTGAGCATTTGGCAGCAGCAATCAGGGCTACAGCAACCAAGGTGAAGGAAGTTCTCCTAGACATAGACAACGGGGAGGTGTTTAGTGGCAGGAAATGGTCTGTGGGAAAGGGCTTCGACTCTTCTATGAGAATTCTCCTTTCAAATGTCACTGTCTTTTTCTTCCATCTGCAGGTTAGGATTTCCAGACACATCAAATGTCCAACAGCAGCTCCATCAGCCACTTCCTCCTGCTGCCATTGGCAGACACACGGCAGCTGCAGCTCCTGCACTTCTGCCTCTTCCTGGGCATCTCCCTGGCTGCCCTCCTGGCCAACGGCCTCATCATCAGCGCCGTAGCCTGCGGCCACCTCCTGCACACGCCCATGTTCTTCTTCCTGCTCAACCTGGCCCTCACCGACCTGGGCTCCATCCTCACCACTGTCCCCAAAGCCATGCACAATTCCCTCTGGGACACCAGGACCATCTCCTACACAGGATGTGCTGCACAGGTGTTTTTCTTTGCCTTTTTCATTTCATCAGAATTTGCATTTCTCACCATCATGTGCTATGACCGCTACGTGTCCATCTGCAAACCCCTGCACTACGGGACCCTCCTGGGCAGCAGAGCTTGTGCCCACATGGCAGCAGCTGCCTGGGCCAGTGGTTTTCTCTATGCTCTGCTGCACACAGCCAATACATTTTCTCTGCCCCTGTGCAGAGGCAATGCCCTGGGCCAGTTCTTCTGTGAAATCCCACACATCCTCAAGCTCTCCTGCTCCAAATCCTACTTCAGGGAACTTGGGCTCTTATTTCTTAGTGCCTCTTTGGTATTTGGCTGTTTTGTGTTCATTGTTTTCTCCTATGTGCAGATCTTCAGGGCTGTGCTGAGGATCCCCTCTGAGCAGGGACAGCACAAAGCCTTTTCCACCTGCCTCCCTCACCTGGCTGTGCTCTCCCTGTTCCTCAGCACTGCCATTTTTGCCAACCTGAAGCCCCCCTCCATGTCATCCCTCTCCCTGGATCTGGCACTGTCAGTTCTGTACTCGGTGGTGCCTCCAGCCTTGAACCCCCTCATCTATAGCCTGAGGAACCAGGAGCTCAAGGCTGCAGTGTGGACACTGATCACTGGGCAATTTCAGAAACATTAAATTGATGGTCAGTTTCAGCAAGTCACATGTAATAAAAGTCACCTTTGATAGCACTTGTTGGTTATGTTGTTGGGTGGTTTTTCTTTGCTTTTGTTTTCAACGGTGTTCACAAAGCAAGGGCGTTGTTTGTGTCCTTTCTTGTTTTGTTTTTCTCCGTTTTCACTGTGGCTCCAGAGTGAGTCAATGAGGAGCTCTGCTCTCAGTGGCTTTAAATGAACTAAAGGGTGTCCCAGCAATGTTTTCATTGAGATCCTCCTTTTGTTCCATTGTCTGGAGCTGCAGCAGCAATGTTTTGGTGCACAGCTGGGGGCAGGTCAGTGCTGGCACAGCAGCTCTGCTCCTGCTGGCCACACCATTCCTGATCCAGGCCAGGTGCCATTGGCCTTCTTGGCCACCTGGGCACACTGCTGGCTCATGTCCAGCCTGCTGTCCATCAGTGCCCCAGGTCCCTTTCTGCCTGGACGCTCTCCAGCCACTCTGTCCCCAGCCTGTAGCACTGCAGGGGTTGTTGTGGCCAAAGTGCAGGGCCCAGCCCTTGGTCTTTTTAAAGCTCCCACTGTTGGATTTGGGTCCTGGATCCAGCCTGTCCAGGTCCCTCTGCAGAGCCCTCCTACCCTCCAGCAGATCCACACTCACACCCAGCTTGGTGTCATCTGCAAATTTGCTGATGGTGGACTCAAACCCCTCATCCAGACAATCAGTGCAGACATTGAAATCCACGCTGGCTGGGTCTGATCCCTCAGCCAACCTGTGGGTGCCGTGTGATGGCTCTCAAGGTGATCTGTTCCACAACCTTGCTGGGCACCGAGGTCAGGCTGACAGGCCTGGAGTTCCCCAGATCCTTCTTCCAGCCCTTCTTGGGAATGGGCTCACATTGGCACCTCCAGTCCTCCGGGACCTCCCTGCAGGGCCAGGACTGATGAGAAATGATGGAGAGCAGTTTGGTGAGCTCATCCACCAGCTGCCTCATCTCCCTTGGATGGATCTCATCTGGTCCCACAGACACCTGTGAGCATCTGAGTGGCTCAGCAGGTCACCAGCTGCTTCCTCCTGGATGACAGGGGGGTTGTTCTGCTCCCTGTGCCCATCTACCAGCTCAGGAGAACACTTTGTCCTGAGGAAAACCTGTCTGATTGTTGAAAACTTAGGCAAAGAAGGGGTTTAGTACCTCAGCCTTTTCATCACCTTTGCTAATCATATCCCCCCAGTAAAGAATGGAGGCTTTCCTTTTAATATATTTATAAAAACATTCCTGTCATCTATCACAGAACTGGCCAAGTTAAGCTCTAATTGAGCTTTCACCTCTCTGATTTTCTTTCTGCATGACCTAGTGATATCTTAAAATCTTTCCTCAGTTGCCTGCCCCTGTGTCTAAAGGTGATGCACACTTTTTTTTTTTTTTTCCCAGTGAGTTCCTGCAAATTCTCCATGACCAGCCAGGGCAGACAATTTCCTCTCTGGCTTACCTTTGGGCATACAGGGACAGGCTGCTCCCATGCCTTTAAGATTTCTTTCTTGGAGTGTGTCCATCTTTCCTGGACCACTTTTGTTTAAAGGGCTGTTTCCCTTAAAATTCAGTATCTGATTTGGTCCCCAAAAATCTGCATCCTGAACAGGCCAAAGTCTGCTCTCCATAAGTCCAGCATAGAATTTTGTGGATGCTCTCCTTCTTTAACAGATTTAAAACCTCAATAATTTCATGGTCACTGTGCCCCAAACAGCCTCTGACCATTCATCTCCCACCAGCCATTCTCTGTTTGTGAACAGCAGGAGATAGAGCTTTCCTTGGCAGGGGCAAGAGAAGGAAACCTCCCCAAAGTGCAGCTTGGAAGGTTCAGCCCGGAGGTGAGCAAAAAGAAAAGTCCCTGCCAGGGTAGAATTTTGGTGCTCGAGGTGTCCCAGCGTGAGCCTGGGCCATGCCCTGGCTCTGTGTGCCAGGAGCCGGCAGCGCTGGGTGCAGGGAGCCCAGGGAGGGCACAGAAATGCTGGGCTGAGAAATGCTGGGGGGGACAGCGAGATGGGCGTGTGCAGCCGGCCAGGGCACAGGAGCAGCACGCACAGGGGCACAGCCTGCAGGAGAGATGGCCAAGGGCTGGGCAGGGCTGGCAGGGCCACAGGCACCCAGGCCTTTGTCCCCTGGGCTCTGGCAGCGCCTCTGGAGGCCCCACAGAAGGAACTTTCCTTCCAGGGGCTGCACTTTGCTTCTGCCTCGCCCCTCCCTGAGGAGCCTGGCAGGGCTGGCAGCTTGATGACATTTGTCCTTGCTGCCCCTGCCATCCCCCTGCCCCACAAACAGCCCCGAGCCACCCGTGAGGGACAGGCCCTGCTGTGCCAGGCCTGGCCTCAGGGCTTGGCCTTTCTGCTTCCTCCAGCCAGCCCAGGCCTTGCTCAGCATTGCAGTTCCCTGCTCACAGCCTTTGGCTCCCTGCAATCCTGGCCTCAAGGATCTGCTCTCACCAGTGCCTGGGGAGCCTTTGGCACTCCCTGCCCTCACTGGGGCCCAGTGATGCTCCAAGGGACTTGGAGTTTTGCTTCTGCCTCCTTCAGCAGCTTCTTCAACCTTCTCTCAGTGCCTGAGGCTCCTGGACTCAGCCCCAAATCCACCGTGGGGCTCATGAAAATACAGAAAGCCCTCAGTAGCTCTTTGTCTTCCTTCAATTGTCTTCAAGTCTCCAGGGCTTGTGCAGCTGATTGGAGTCAGTTTGGAGTTCTGTTAAGGAGGGAGATTTCAAAGTGCATCTCATGATTTTTGATTTTTATAATCGTGTGGGTTTTTTTTTTTTTTAAATTTTCAGTTCTGAGAAGAGGTGACAAAAGCATTCTCCAAGTGATCTTGATGCTGAATGTCTCTTTAGGAGGTTTGGGTCTGGAGAAGAATGAGCCGCTTGCAAGCTGACCCTCTTTCAACAACCTGCTCCTTACTCCCAACTTCACCATGTCTGACATCACCCACCAGGGACTAAATTCCCAAAACATAACAAAAAACAAAACAAAACAAAACAAAACAAAACAAAACAAAAAAAAAGAGAGGCATTTTTCTTTACAGTTAAAATCCAATTAAACAATAAAATATAATTGCATCTTTCTTACTTATAATAATATAATTCTATGTTTCTACATAGCTAATTTTTATATTTATATTTAAAAATCTATACATTTTAAGCAACCAAAATGTTTTTAGTCATTTCTTCTTGGTAACACAATTCCCTTCATTAATTAATTGACCACTATTTGCTATTGATTTCTCCCTATTTATGCTAACGAGTCCTAATTTTAGTCCTTTTCTCATATTTTTTAGCATTTTCTCAGGGTAAAAGAGGCCACTTGGGGGTCCATGGAGACATTTCTGGGGCACATTTGGGGCAGTTTTGCTTCTGGGGAGGGAATTTGGAGAGAACTTGAGGGTCTGAAGGACTCTTGAGGGAGCCGGGCAGGCACTTGGAGGGGCACTCAGGGATTCAGTCGGACAATTCGGGATCCGGGGGAGCACTTGGGGATCCAGGGGGGCACTTGGAGGTCAGGGAGGGGAATCTGGGGGCCCTTCGGGCTCCGGGCGGGCACTTGGGGGGCTCTGACGGGGCTCTCTGCGGCGCGGGGGATGATGGGAGTTGTAGGCGCGGGCGTAACACCGTTCAATCGGACCGCGGAGCATCACGGGGGTTTTAGGTGCAGCTCCTTAGGCTCTCAGTGCGGCGCAGGGCATGACGGGAGATGAAGTCACGAATAGACTTGCGGTCTACGGGCTTCACGGAGCATGCTGGGAGCTGTAGTCCCGGAAGTGGCGCTAACGGAAATTTTTGGGGTCCGGGAAGGCATATGGGGTTCACTTTTGTGTCCCAGCCGCGACTTGTGGTCCTCGGAGGGAACGTATGTGGTGCGGGAGCTCTTGGGGGGAGCTTGGGAGCCTCTCTAACCAGGCTCTTTAAGGCTCGGAGCACGGCAAGAATTTTAGGAGCTGAACTGTTTTATGAGGGGCTCTGATCCCGCGGGGCATGATAGGAGATGAATTCCCAGGAGTGGCTGTAACGGCATCAATTCAGAGGATGCGAAGTCGCTTCTGGGGAATCCCGAATGGGCGCTGAGGGGACACTGAGGCATGCTGGAGGGTCTGGGGGACACTTATGGGACACGGGGGGGGTGGATACCCGCATTCTGTGGAGCGCGGGGCATGACGGGCGATGTAGTCCCGGCTGCAATGGGGCTCTATCGGGCTTCGGGGCATGACGGGAGTTAGAGGCAAAAAGAAAAGATGGCGCCGACACCCGGCACCGCCCCTGAAGCCCCGATCTCCAGCGGTGATTGGCTGCGAGTGGTGATAGACAGGAGCCTCCGCAAATAGGTGAAGGCGGGAACAGCCCATTCCACCCTCCAGTCCCTTCCAGCAGAGCCGAGTTCATTCCCAGTACAGCCCAGGACAACCCCAGTCCCCCCCCTGTCCTGCCCACTAAAGCCCAGTTCATCCCCAGTACAGCCCAGTATACCCCCAGTGCCCTTCTGGGCCCTCCCAGTACACCTGAGTTCATTCCCATTTCCTTCCAGTTCCACTTGGTGATATCCACAGTATGTCCAAGTGACCGCCAGTCTTCCCCACAGTGTTCCCAGCTTCCCTAGTTTGTCCCAGTATGCCCCAGTATCACTCACAGTATCTCCAGTTTGCCCCACTATCCCCCAGTATCAGTCCCAGTATGTCCCAGTATGTCTCAGTGTACCCCCACAGTCCATCCCAGTCTGACCAGATTCCCCCTCGGCATTCCCTGTGCTCCCAGTGTGTCCCAGTCCTCCCCAGTATCACTCCCAGTATGTCCCAGTGTCTCCCACAGCGTTCCCAGTGTCTCCCAGTGTGTCCCAGTCCTCCCCAGTGTTTCCAAGGAAACTTGAACTGCTCACGGTTGCTGTGTCACCCAAACCCAGCAGTGGGGTCAGTGCAGTGTCCATTGGCCACAGCCCCTTGCAGATCCCCTGAGGAGAGACCCTGGATCAATATCAATCACAGAATGCTGCAATCACCTCTTCTCTAGAGATAACAGTAATAAAACACACCCTTTATAACAGGAATGTGTATTTCTTAGAAGCTCTTTGAAATCTTCCTCCATAACTGTTGTAGAAAACATTCATAATGAACTGTGCCAGACCAGAGGGAAATCAAGGCACAGCCATGGTTTGTCAGGACTTGCTTGATCCCAGTGAGCCCCGTGGTGCATTTGGTGCTGAGCCCTCAGGGCTTGAGAGGAGATTGCACAAACCTTTCCAGCAGTCCAAGTCACAGGGAAAACCCGAAGTGTCTCACAGCATCCATGGGTCCCACTGAGGTCCATCCCCAACACAGGCTCCTCATGGACTCCTTGGAGGAGAGAACTGGAGGCCATGATTGCCCAAAAACCTCTCAGAGACTCAATGTGGAAAAGAAAACCCAAAGTACCTTAAAAACCTTGAGTATCTCAGAGCATGAATGAGCCCCACTGAGTGTCAATACAAAGCCTCTCTAGGGACTCATTAAATATTTGATAATTGGAGGCCATGACTGCATAAACCTCTCAGGGATTCAGTGTCAAAAAGTAGTACTTTAATGACTCTTGAGTACTTTGAGGCATTAATGAGCTCCACTGAGTGTTGTTACTGACAAAACAACTCAAGGGACTAATTACAGCAGATCATTGGAGGTCATGATTGCACAAACCCCTCAGAGATTCCCAGGCCAAAGCAAAACCCAAAGTCCTTTGGAAAACCTGCAGTCCCTGGGAGCATTAAGGAGCCCCCCAGGGCCATTCCTGCCCAAGGCTCCCCAGGGACTGGTCCCAGCAGATCCCTGAGGCCACTGGGATGTGGGGGGATGCTGAGGGCAGGACAAGGGGCTGACAGTGCCCAGCCTTGCTGGGGCTGTGCCAGGAGGCCCCAGGGCCTCAGGACAAGGTGTCTCCTCACAGCCCTTGGTGGCACAGACCCTGCAGTGCCCCAGGGCACCAAGACTTGGCTTCTCCTGGGCACTGCCAGCCCTGCCAGGGCCCTTGGCCATGTCCAGCACAGCTTGTCCTGCGCTGTCCCACAGCTGCTGCTGTGTCCCTGCAGGCTGCACACTCCCATCTCGCTGCCCCCTGGCTCTGCCCTGCATTTCCCTTTCTCTTCTCCCTGATATCCTGGGATGGAACATGGGAGAATGGGTCAAAGCTGTACCAGGGACGGTTTAGACTGCACAGGAGAAAGTGTTTCTTTCCTGAGAGGGTGCTCAAACACTGCACAGGCTCCCTGGAGAGGTGGTTGATGCCCCAAGGCTGTCAGTGTTTAAGAGACATTTGGACAGTGCCCTTAATGACTGCTTTCACTTTTGGTCAGCCCTGGAGGGGTCGGGCACTTGGACCAGACCATCATTCTGCTCTGAACTGCAGATCATTCCCAACGGGACTATCCTGGTCTGGTCTATCCCATTCCATAGTCATACCTGTACATGGATCCCTGCAGCAGCTGTGCTCAGACACTCTGCCAACAACATTCTCCTTGGTTCTGCAGTGTCACAAGGATCCATGATCCATGAGGTTCTGTAGTGTCACCATGGTCTCTTTGGGTCCACAAGGCCTTGCTGTGCCACAATGGCCCCTTGGATTAATGAGATTCTGTACTGTCAACAGGAATCTCCTTGTGATGTGTGGAGAGAAGACTCTATAACTCACAGAGTGGTTATGAGAGTAGGTATGAATTTATTCAGTGCTGAGGTGCATGGGGATAACTCCTCAAAGACATGCACACCTGGGAGCTTTGTTTCTCCCTTTTTATCTCTACAAACTAGGGTTATATGATACGCCTAATACATATTTATTTCCTAACCCCGCCTGTCCCCGCTTCGTATTAAAATTAGTTCCACGCCTATTTGAGGCTGCGCACTGCTCCTTATTGATCACTCTGGTGGTTGTCGGGGGTCTTTGGGGATGAAGCACGTAGTCATCCTCTGAGTTGAACTTTTCAACTTGTCTCCTTGCGCATGCTCTGTTGTTCCTTTGGCCATCTCCTATATTTCCATTTTGGGGCCCAAAGAATGCGTAGATAATCAGTACCAGGTGGGCATAACAGTGACCCGAGCCCTAAAGGAGGAATTTAGAGGTCCACTGGGGCCAGAGAGAAGATTGATCTGCTGGGGGACTTGAAACTAATATGTGACAGACTGGTGCTTTTTAAAGAAGAGTTCTCTGTTAATATCGTGTGCTCTTGCCAGGCACCCTTGCTTTATTTTCTCTGTCTCAGTCCCCCCTTTTCTAGAAAATCAGTAAATTCTTTTACTTAGCAATACTGATGCTTTTTCCTTTCCCAATCCACCTCCGCAGCCCGCCCATCTCGATACGTATCCCTCATTGCATTACCATAGGCTGCTGCTAGGGAAGTCAGTGCCGCTATCCGTTTTAACATTCTCCAATTCCAAACAAGCATTGCAATTGATAGCACCAGGCTTATACCTACTAATGTCAGTATGACAATGATGGGGTGGCAAAGTGTGTTCAAAATCCCAGTTGCAGTCGGCGACCATCCAAAGAGTGCATCCCACCAGTGGTGATTTGTGTCTTGGTTTACCCTTTTTAATACTTTGCTTATCTCTTTTACATCATGATAGACAGTAACCAGAGTCTTTTGCCCCTTTTCTTGAATCTCTTTCAGGATTTCTGTCAGGTCTTGGTGGTTCATTAGTTGTCTTACTAATGTAAGGTTCATTCCAATGGGTGCTGGTGATAACTGATGGTACATTGTGTAATTGGATCTTATCAACTGGTGGGATGTAACCGGTGCTAAATATGAAAAATCACACCCTACAATCCTAACAAAATTACAAATACAAAAATTGGAATAGTTCCTAGTAGTCAAGGTTACATTGTTATCACCTATTTCTACAGAAACACATGCAGTTCGTAAACATACACAGCCTAGGCCAATATATACAAGCATAGTCTTTTGACTAGTATCTGGATGAATCTCAAAGTGGCAAATGTTTTGCTCAGTGTCTAGGCATATATCTTGTGCATCGATCATGTTAGTGTCACAGATGAACCCTTGTTGTTCCTGGGTAACACACGATTCCAAATTCACAGTTTGCCACTTTTCATTCATTATCCGGGCCCATGCTCTATGTTCTGAGGGGTAGAGCACTGTTTTTTCATGATTTAATCCTAATGCAATAATAGGGTGGATATTATAAATTGTGGCATTGCGTATAGTCAGTACAAAAGTAGTAGCTATTTCGGTGGTAGGGTCATAGGTAAAATTTACCAGAGTCCACCAAGACTGAAGTTTTCTTTCTAGGTTGCTTGCATTGTCCCAGACAATTTTCCGAATTTCAATTGGAAAAGTACCTTCATTTCCCTCTCTTACTACTAGAGCAACGATTGATTGTATCCATAATTGTGCCTGTATGCAGCTGAGGGCTAACGACACATTGTTTTGGGCTATATTTAGTGCGTTTATTATTAGCTTATGGTCCTGGTCCTCAGCTTCTTTCCATTTTGGTAGTATTTTGGAAATTTCCCATTGGCTAGTTCCTAGTGCTAATAAAGAGGATTGCAGGGGTTGTCTTAGTTTTACCAAATCATTTGTGGCAGTGGCTAATTTGTTCATTAATATTTCTGAATCGATTCCATTTAAGACCCCCAATCCTGTTCCTAATATTCCAGTTAAATCTCTTCTCATTCTGCCTCTGAAGTGCACTTGCTTTTGTAACCATGTTGTCCAGCCCTCGGATGATGTTCTTAGAAAAGAGGAACAGGCTGGCTGAATCTCAGAAATGTTTGTTTGCATTAGTACTTCAATACGCTTAAGAGACCACTCTGGATTAAATAACAGTTGTTGTTGCCCCGTATTCCTTATTACATATGGGCCAATTTCATAAATTTTGTGTTCAATTTTAGGTGGTGTGGTCTGAGCTTGGGTTACAGTTGATTTGGTTGTTGCAATAGGTGTAGTTGTTATTTTAAATTTAAATGAGAGCCCTTTGTTACCACGACCCCAAAGGCAGATCACATTCACCGTCTGTACTAACGTAAAATTATACCAACAATCCAATTTACTTAGACGATCACAAATTTCCCGGTGATAATCTGCAGGAGAAGTCGAGACACTAATTTGAATTGCCTTTTCATAGTTAGTCCCGTTAATCATTCGGCATCCTACTCTGACTACCTCCCCTATAGTCCCTTGAAGGGTCCACAGCTTTTGTTTCTGCCATTCTCGCCTTTCATATATCTGGTTTTCATGCATAACCACAGTTGATAGGTTTAAATCCTTTATATCAGAATGATTTCCCATGGATCCAGTATACTGAATGAAAGCCTGGGACCAAGGCCATTCAGCATTTTTCTGGTTAGAGACACTTTCCAATTCTTGGGTTGCACTTATAGCTACAGGCAAAACAAACAAAACAATTCTACTGATTGGATTCCTGTATGCTAAATTATGGTATATTCTCAACCACAATGTATTCATTATGCCCGAGTAAGTTTTAATTTCAGTTCATTGTCACCCGGGGTTACTTTCCAAGGAGTTTCTGGAGCCTTCTTCACTCGAGAATGGTGAATCCAGGCGCTCTGTTCCTTGATTTTAACTGCGGTGAAGGTGGTGAGAAGCACCTGGAACGGTCCTTCCCACTGTGGCTCCAAAGTTTTTTCTGCAAGAGACTTAACATACACATAATCTCCAGGCTGTATGTCATGCACTGGCCCATCCAGCCCTCTGCTCCGAGTTCCAGCCACGTGCTTCTCCATTGCTTTGAGCTGTTTGCTCAAGGCTATCATATAGGCAGTCAGCCTCTCCTCCCCTACCTGGGTGGACAATCCCTTTTGCACGCCATATGGTCTCCCGTAAAGCATTTCAAAGGGACTTAATTTTTCTTTAGCTCTAGGCTTGGTTCGGATCCACAGCAATGCCAGTGGGAGAGATTGTGGCCAGGGTAAATTAGCTTCTTGTCCCAGCCTAACAATTTGCTGCTTTATTAAATGGTTCATTTTTTCCACTTGGCCACTTGATTGGGGGCGATAAGGGGTATGGAGCTCCCAGTCTATGCCCAGGTGACGACTGATTTGTTGTACTATTTTTGAAATAAAGTGTGGCCCCCTATCTGAAGACATTGTGTCTGGAACTCCAAAGCGTGGTATTACCTCTTGTAGTAATACTTTGGTTACCTCCCGGGCTTTGGCAGTTCTGGTGGGAAAAGCCTCTGGCCACCCTGAAAAGGTATCTGTTAAAACCAGCAAGTATCGATACCCCCCTTTTCTTGGGAGTTCTGAAAAGTCAATTTGCCACTGTTGTCCAGGCCCGTGGCCTTTTCCAATTTGACCTAGTTTTGGTTTGGGAGTATTTTTGGGTTTGGTCTGGAGGCAAATATCACACTGCTGGGTTACCTGAATGACAGTAGAATATAAATTCCTGGCAGTAATCTTTTCAATTAGATAGTTATACAGGGCTTCTATTCCCCAGTGTGTTTTCTGATGTTCCTCCCTTACTAGAGACCATAACAAATGAGAAGGGATGACTATTATCCCACCTGCAGTAATAGCCCATCCCTCTTGGTTATACTTTCCTCCTTGATCCTGAATTAATTTTCTATCTTTTCTGGTATATACTGGCTTACCTTCCAGGGAGACCTGTCCGTCAGGAATTAAGGCTCCCTCGATCGTTATCTCACCTTTTGCTGCTTCTTTTGCCTCTCTGTCCGCCAGCTCGTTTCCTTCCTCCAATTCAGAGCTCACCTTCTGGTGTGCCTTGATGTGCATAATTGCTACCTGCTCAGGTAGCTGGACTGCTTCCAGTAGCCGCAATATTTCCTGAGAATGCTTGATGTTTTTCCCTTGTGAGTTTAACAGTCCCCTTTCTTTCCAAATGGCTCCATGTGCGTGTACAACCCCAAATGCATATCTTGAGTCTGTATAAATGTTTACTTTCTTTCCTTTCGCGATCTCTAGAGCACGGGTTAGAGCGATTATCTCAGCCTTTTGTGCAGAGGTATCTGTTGGCAAGGGTCCAGATTCTATTACCTCTCTGCAGGTGGTAACTGCATACCCAGCATGTCGCTTTCCACTGATGACGTAGCTGCTCCCATCAGTGAACCAGGTTTCTGCATCATCCAAAGGGGTGTCCTTCAGATCCGGGCGGCTGGAGTAGGAGGCTTCGATGGTCTCCAGGCAGTCGTGGTGTACTGGCTCCCCTTGATTCCCACTAAGGAAAGAAGCTGGGTTGATAATGTTAGTTACAAGTATCTCTACGTCGTCTTGTTCTACCATGATGGCTTGATATTTCAGGAACCTTTGTGGGGAAAGCCAGTGCCCGCCCTTTACTTCCAAGACTGCAGACACTATGTGAGACACAAATACAGTCATTTTCTGGCCCAGAGTGAATTTGCGTGCCTCTTGATTATTCAGCACCACAGCTGCAACAGCTCTGAGGCATCCTGGCCATCCCTTGGCTGTTGTGTCTAGTTGCTTGGAGAAGTAAGCAACTGCCCTCCGGTATGGACCCAGGTCCTGGGCCAGTATCCCCAGGGCGATTCCCTGCTTTTCATGGGAGAACAGGAAAAACGGTTTACTTACATTCGGGAGTCCAAGAGCCGGGGCTGACATTAGAGCATTCTTCAGCTGATGAAAGGCTTGCGTGGCCTCTTTTGTCCACTGGAGGTTTCTGTTCCCATTTGTAATGAGTGCATACAGAGGTTTCACGAGCAACCCATAGCTGTGTATCCAGAGCCTACACCATCCCGTCATTCCGAAGAATGTCCGCAGTTCCTTTACCGTTTGAGGCCTCGGGGTTTGGCATATCGCTTCTTTGCAATCTTGCCCTAGGGTCCGCTGTCCTGCACTGATTTCATAACCCAGGTAGATTACCTTTTGCTTCACAACCTGGGCCTTTTTCGTTGATACCCTGTACCCCTGTAGTCCCAGGAAATTTAGAAGACTTACTGTCCAGGCTACACATGCCTCTTTCGTCCGGGTAGCTATGAGGATGTCGTCCACGTACTGCAGTAACTTTCCCTCTTCCGGGGGAGCCTCCCAGGATTCCAGATCTTTGGCAAGTTGCTCCCCAAACAGAGTGGGAGAGTTCTTAAAACCTTGAGGTAGAACTGACCATGTGAGCTGGGATTTGCGCCCGCTTTTGGGGTTTTCCCATTCAAATGCAAAAATTTTCTGGCTGTCCTCATGGATAGGGAGGCAAAAGAAGGCATCTTTCAAGTCTAAAACAGTAAACCAAGTTAACTCAGGTGTCAGGCATGTTAACAGAGTGTATGGATTTGCTACCACAGGATAGAGGTCCTCAGTTATTTTGTTAACAGCCCTTAAATCCTGTACTATCCGGTATGATCCATCATGTTTCCGGACTGGCAAAATGGGAGTGTTGAACTCAGACTGGCACTCCTTTAACAGCCCTAATTGCAAAAAGTTTTCAATTACGGGGACTAATTCCTTCCCTATCTTCCTTCTTCAGGGGGTACTGTTTAATTCTAACGGGTTGTTTCCCTTCCTTAAGTTTGATTAATATAGGAAGTGCATTTTTCGCTCTCCCTGGTACATTGGAGGCCCATACTCCAGGAAACACTTGATTTATTATTTCTTCACTAATTTCCCCCTCTGTCTGAACGGTTGTCAACATTAAACTTAATGCCTCTATATATTGTTCATCATTTACCTCCAGAGTGACCTCCCCATTTTTAAATTTAATGGCTACTTGTAATTGTTCTAGCAAGTCTCTCCCCAAAAGGTGTCTCGGGGAGCTGGGCAGATAGAGGAATTTATGAATGCCCCATTGCTTTCCAAGCTTATACTTTAATGGTTTACAAAAATATGCTTTTTCAGGTTGGCCAGTTGCTCCTATCACTGTAACATAATTCTTCCCCACAGGTGCCAAAGTCTTATTTAAGGCTGAATATGTTGCTCCTGTGTCAACCAGGAATTCTACTTCTTTCCCTTTTTCCCCCACTTCCAATTTTATAACCAGTGGATCTTCTGGGGTGAGATCTACCAGTCCTCTTCAGTCTTCTTCCACATATGCAGTCACCTTTCCTTTCTCTCGGTTTCCCTTGTCCTGAAAGCCACCCCGCCTTTATTCTGGGCATTGATTTTTCCAGTGACCATATTTCTTACAGATCGCACACTGGTCTCTGCCCAGCCGGGACGGGCCTTGCCTAGGTGGTCTCTGCCCACATTTTCCCTTCTCTCTCTCACTTACAACAGCTACAAGCTTCCTCATTCCTTGTTTATATCCTTCTTCCCGGTTACTAAAGACTCTCCACGCCTCATCTAACAAAGTCTCTAAGTTCCTCCCATCTGTTCCTTGAAGCTTTTGAAGTTTACGCCTTATATCACCTGTAGACTGCCCTAGGAATAGATTAACTAGCTGCTGTATCCCTACTTCAGACCCAGGGTCCAGTGATGTGTGACGACGCATGGCATCTCTTAATTTCTCAAGGAATTCAGATGGCGACTCAGAGGGCCCCTGTTTGATTGCATGTAAGGCTGACCAATTTATTGTTTTGGGAATGGCTCTTTCCATCCCCTTTGCAATCCACTCCTGATAGCTTTCCAATTTTTTCAATTCTGCTGTTCTGTTTGGATCCCACTGTGGGTTTTGGAGTGGGAAATAATCTTTCACATCCAGCAGTTGGGTTTTATAATAATCCTCTGCCAGATCCCCTGCCGTTTTTATGATTAATTGTTTTTCTGTCTCAGTCAGTGCATCCAATAATAATTGCATATCGCTCCAATCTGGATTGTGTTGTTTTATTATATATCGCAGACGTTTGGCTGTGTTAACTGGATCACTGCGATAGTTTTTAGCGACCTTTTCCCATGCTTCCAAATCAATTGTGGAGAAGGGAACTTTAACTAATACCACTCCTCCCTCTGATCCCACTGCCTCACGCAGAGGTGCCTGTAATATGTGTGTCTGTTGTCTAGTCCGGTGTGCAATCGGGAAAGTGTCTGCACCCTCTGAGTCTACATCCTCCTCCTCATCCCTTTCTTGTCTTATGTGGGGAGGCTTAAGCAAATCATCTACCAGCTCTTGTTCCTGGGCCACAGTTTGGTAAACCTTGTCTGATTTTGTACATCTTTGCCCTATGCTACATGCTGAACAACACCGTTTAAGCCCTCCTCTCTTAGTCTTATTCTCTTTCTCCAGGGCTAACACCAGAGGGTCAGATGGAGCCCTGATCCCACAATCCCTCTGCCATTCGGGGTGATTTCGAAGGGAGAAAAACATATCGGCATATGACGCCTCTGTCCACTTGCCTTCTCTCCTGAGAAATAGCACGAGTTGCAATAGCGTGTTATAATCCAAACTTCCGCTAGGTACCACCTCGCTCCATCATCCAATTTATAGAGTGGCCACCAATCTCTGCAAAATCTGATAAGATCTCTCTTGTTCTCAGTTCCCCCACGTCCAGCAATATTTTTCCAATGTGCAATAATACAACCTAGCGGACTCGCTTTGGGGATCTCTTTGCTTTGTTCAATACCCATTATCTCCTCCTCCTTGTTCCGTCCCGTTTTCGCCCAAACTTTTCCTCACACAATTTCGGAGTCACTTCCCAATTATCTTCCCACACACAGGCCCAATTTGCAGGCACACAATGTGATTTTGTATATACAACCTTCAGAGTTTTAGGTTCAACATCAACCTGATTAAGATAATATTTCAGTTTACACAGGGGGCATATGCCCTGCTGGTTATTAGAGTAACAATACCAACGTTTTTCACAATCTCTACACTGCAATAATACCCACGCCAGATGCCAATGTCCTGATTCTCTGACAGCTCTAAGTCTCCCACAAGAACAGGCTATCCCATTCACCTCCCCTGGAGTACTTAGGGTCTGTACTGCAGGTTATTCCCAGTCCAAGGCCACCAATCTCCCTGCAGAAGTTCTGTATATTCTTCCTAGATAGACCCGTTTATTCCCTCTTCCTAGCCAATAATTCACTGGATCAATCAATTCCCAAGGATTAAGTCCAAACCACTGCTGAGGAGAGACTCCATCAATTTGTCTGTCCACGGTTGGAACAAATGTTAACCACTTCACACTCAAACATGACGCCCCTCGTTCACACTCGGGTTTGCCCCACACTGACTCCAGTCGCTTCGCCTTTCTCCGGCCGCCTCAGTCGCCCGAGGTCGGAAACGCGGATAGAGCTCCACAATCGCTCCGCACCTCTGGTGCGTCTCACTCACTCACTCACTCACTCGCTGATCATACTCAATGACTCAACGTGTCCGGACTTAGCATTCACACAAAATAGCAGCAAAACAAGGGTTCACTCGACTCACCCCCAGAGTCACTAGCGGGCTGCTCTATCAGCTCAGTGAGACCCCTTCTCATCGGCCGCGCTATCGGCCGGGGATCGATCCCTCCCCCTCTGTGTCCGGCTTCTCCCTGGCCGGCTGCTTGCAAGCCCACCGGGACTGTGCTGCGCGTCAGACGTCTCTGCACGACTTATCAGCTGCCCCTTCCCCGATATTTAATTCATACCTTTATCCGCAAGGCCAGCAGGTCATTGTCTGTCCCCGCGGTGAGCGAGCCGAGGTCCGGGGTCCCTCCCGGGAAGGTCCTGGGGGCGCGCCAGGGAATCCGCTCCTCGGCCGCTCCCACAGCCGGACAGAGATCCTCCTGCCTGGCTCGCCAAAATGATGTGCGGAGAGAAGACTCTATAACTCACGGAGTGGTTATGAGAGTAGGTATGAATTTATTCAGCGCTGAGGTGCATGGGGATAACTCCTCAAAGACATGCACACCTGGGAGCTTTGTTTCTCCCTTTTTATCTCTACAAACTCGGGTTATATGATACACTTAATACATATTCATTTCCTAACCCCGCCTGTCCCCGCTTCGTATTAAAATTAGTTCCACGCCAATTTGAGGCTGCGCACTGCTCCTTATTGATCACTCTGGTGGTCGTCGGGGGTCTTTGGGGATGAAGCACATAGTCATCCTCTGAGTTGAACTTTTCAACTTGTCTCCTTGCGCATGCTCTGTTGTTCCTTTGGCCATCTCCTATATCATGTTTCCGTTTTGGGGCCCAAAGAATGCGTAGATAATCAGTACCAGGTGGGCATAACGGTGACCCGAGCCCTAAAGGAGGAATTTAGAGGTCCACTGGGGCCAGAGAGAAGATTGATCTGCTGGGGGACTTGAAACTAATATGTGACAGACTGGTGCTTTTAAAGAAGAGTTCTCTGTTAATATCGTGTGCTCTTGCCAGGCACCCTTGCTTTATTTTCTCTGTCTCAATAGGACTAATTAACATGAAAAGGGATAAATCATTAGTCAATTGTGGTCAATTAATTAATGAAGAGAATTCTTTTATTCTGAACTAAGGTTTAATACTGTTTTTGGTTGTTAAAATGTATATATATATTTATATAAATATAAACATGAGGTAATAAAATATAGAACATTGTTATGACAAATATAAAAAACTAATTCTATATTTATTAATTTATCAAATTTGTTTTCATTTAAAAATACTTTTTTTTTTTTTAATGTTTTGGGATGTCAGTCCCAGGTTGGCAATGTCAGACATGGTGAGGTTTGGGTGAGCAGCAGGGTGTCCAAACAGGGTCAGCCTGCAAGGGGCTCATTTTTCTACATGCCTACACCTCCCAATGACACATTCAGCATCAAAATCACTTGGGGAATGTTTCAGTCACCTCTACAAAAATGAAAAAAAAAAAAAAAAAGAAAGAAAGAAAAAAACACCAAAAAACCAAAAATCAGGAGGTGCACTTTGAAATCATTTTCCTTAAGAGAATTCCAAACTGCCTCCAATCAGCTGCATAAGCCTGGAGACATGAGGACAATTGAAGGAAGACAAAGAGCTACTGAGGGCTTTCTGTATTTTTATGAGCCCCACAGTGGATTTGGGGCTGCGTCCAGGAGCCTCAGGCACTGAGAGAAGGTTGAAGAAGCTGCTCAGGGAGGCAGAAGCAAAACTCCAAGTCCCTTGGAGCATCACTGGGCCCCAGTGAGGGCAGGGAGTGCCAAAGGCTCCCCAGGCACTGGTGAGAGCAGATCCTTGAGGCCAGGATTGCAGGGAGCCAAAGGCTGTGAGCAGGGAACTGCAATGCTGAGCAAGGCCTGGGCTGGCTGGAGGAAGCAGAAAGGCCAAGCCCTGAGGCCAGGCCTGGCACAGCAGGGCCTGTCCCTCACGGGTGGCTCGGGGCTGTTTGTGGGGCAGGGGGATGGCAGGGGCAGCAAGGACAAATGTCATCAAGCTGCCAGCCCTGCCAGGCTCCTCAGGGAGGGGCGAGGCAGAAGCAAAGTGCAGCCCCTGGAAGGAAAGTTCCTTCTGTGGGGCCTCCAGAGGCGCTGCCAGAGCCCAGGGGACAAAGGCCTGGGTGCCTGTGGCCCTGCCAGCCCTGCCCAGCCCTTGGCCATCTCTCCTGCAGGCTGTGCCCCTGTGCGTGCTGCTCCTGTGCCCTGGCCGGCTGCACACGCCCATCTCGCTGTCCCCCCCAGCATTTCTCAGCCCAGCATTTCTGTGCCCTCCCTGGGCTCCCTGCACCCAGCGCTGCCGGCTCCTGGCACACAGAGCCAGGGCATGGCCCAGGCTCCCGCTGGGACACCTCGAGCACCAAAATTCTACCCTGGCAGGGACTTGTCTTTTTGCTCACCTCCAGGCTGAACCTTCCAAGCTGCACTTTGGGGAGGTTTCCTTCTCTTGCCACTGCCAAGGAAAGCTCTATCTCCTGCTGTTCACAAACAGAGGAGGGCTGGTGGGAGATCAGTGGTGGTCAGGTGCTGTTTTGGGTACAGTGACCATAAAATTATTCAATTTTTAAATAATCTCTGACTTTCAGAAACCAGACTTCCTGGCCCCAGGGGCTGATGGCAATTGTGCTCACTCAGGTTCATCTCCCCACACCAACACCATGGGGGTGCTCACTCTGCTCTGTGCAGTGCAAACAGGGGCTCCTGAGCCAGTGCTGCCGTGTCTGTGCCTGTGAGGATGCGGCACCTCTGTGAGCTGGGGGAGAGGCCAGGGCTGCAGAGGGGGATGTTGTTGGCAGGTGCATGAGGATGCTCTGGGACACTGCCCTGTGGTGTCCAGCGCAATGGGGATGGATCAGCCCCTGTTCTGCTGCTCCTTCCCATGTCCCCCAGGGATCTTGCAGAGCCCCAGCCATGCTGTTTGCCCCCACCCTGCCCACGGCCACCCTGGGGCTGCTCACGGGGCTTTTCTCTGCTGAGCATTGGCCTGGGCGTGTTCTGGAGAGAGCCTGGGCAAGGAGCCTGGAGCCCCCAGGCCCTGGCCTGAGGCGTCAGCGCTGCCCCAGCAGTGCCCATGGCCTGTCCCTGCTGCAGCCCCGGCACTGCCACCCCCAGCACTGTGCCCGGCCCCGAGAGCACTCAGGCCCTACAGCAACACCAGGGCCAGGAGGGCAGCGGGGCAGGGCCACGGGAGCAGCACTGGCAACACCAAGTGCTGCTGCTGCTGGGCACAGCTGCTGTGCCAGCACTGATCTGCCCCAGCTCTGCACACAGACATTGCTGCTGCAGCTCCACAGAAGGGAATAAAATGGGGTCTCCCTTGCAAACTTTGTTAGGAGATCTTTTTGTTTGTTTAAAAGCCACCAAGAGCACAGCTTCTCATTGACACACTTAGGGGCCACAGCAAAGGTGGAGAGAAACAAAACAAGAAAGGACACGAACAATGACCTTGCATTGTGAACATCATTGAAAATTAAAACTAAGAAAAAAACCCAACAACCAAACCAACAAATGCTATTAAAGATCATGTTTATTACAAGATATTTTCTGAAATTGGCAACCAACTTAATGTTTCTGAAAATGTCCAGTGATCAGTCTCCACACTGCAGCCTTGAGCTCCTGGTTCCTCAGGCTGTAGATGAGGGGGTTCAGGGCTGGAGGCACCACCGAGTACAGAACTGACAGTGCTAGATCCAGGGCTGGGGAGGAGATGGAGGGGGGCTTCAGGTAGGCAAAAATGCCAGTGCTGAGAAACAGGGATACCACAGCCAGGTGAGGGAGGCAGGTGGAAAATGCTTTGTGCCGTCCCTGCTCAGAGGGGATCCTCAGCACAGCCCTGAAGATCTGCACATACGAGAAAACAATGAACACAAAACAACTAAAACCTAAACAGGCACCAACCACAGTAATCCCAAGTTCCCTGAGTTTGGAGTGTGAGCAGGAGAGCTTGAGGATCTGTGGCACTTCACAGAAGAACTGACCCAGGACATTGCCCTGGCACAGGGGCAGGGAAAATGTATTGGCCGTGTGCAGCAGAGCATAGAGAAAGGCACATGCCCAGGCAGCTGCTGCCATGTGGGCACAAGCTCTGCTGCCCAGGAGGGTCCCGTAGTGCAGGGGTTTGCAGATGGACACGTAGCGGTCGTAGCACATGACAGTCAGGAGGGAAACCTCTGCTGAAATGAAAAACAGAAACAGAAATAGCTGTGCAGCACATGCTGAGTGGGAGATGTTCCTGGTGTCCCAGAGGGAATTGTGCATGGCTTTGGGGACAGTGGTGAGGATGGAGCCCAGGTCGGTGAGGGCCAGGTTGAGCAGGAAGAAGAACATGGGCGTGTGCAGGAGGTGGCCGCAGGCTACGGCGCTGATGATGAGGCCGTTGGCCAGGAGGGCAGCCAGGGAGATGCCCAGGAAGAGGCAGAAGTGCAGGAGCTGCAGCTGCCGCGTGTCTGCCAATGGCAGCAGGAGGAAGTGGCTGATGGAGCTGCTGTTGGACATTTCTTCACTCAGGACATCATGGGCTGTTGAAACAGGACATTGACAAGCTGGGAAGAATTCCCTTGAATCTATCCTATGCTATTTTTCTTGGAATCCCCTCCAAACTACTTCTTTTTTGGTGGGGAAATTTCATTAAGCTTTCCTGTTTTGGTCTTTGGGTTTCTGCTGCTGAGTCACTGGCTCAGCTTCAGCATTGCTTTTGATTTTTGAATTGCCTTTTTAAAAGCTCAAATATAAAAATAAATTTCCCTAAACTAGTCTCCATCTTTTTGTTTTGTTTTGTTTTGTTTTGTTTTGTTTTGCTTTGTTTTGTTTTGCTTTGTTTTGTTTTTTTGGGTGTTGCTGAATAGTAGAAGTTATCCACTGTTGGTCTGGCTCTCTTCCGCCTAAGTTGTGCCTCCTGGGAGCTGTTTCTCCCTATCCAAGCCTTGTCCCTGCCAGTGCTTCCAGAGCCCAGCCCAGCCCTGGGGGCTCAGCTCTGCCCTGCACACCCCTCCCAGCACAGCGCACTGCCCAGGGGCAGCTCTCTGGCAGCAGGGCCTTAAGGGCAGCTCAGACAAACAGAGATGCTGCAAGCCAAGGTGCTGCTGGTGCTGTCTGTAGGCAGAGGAGGGTGAGGAGGCACTTTCTGAGGGAGCTCTGAGGCAGATCTGCTGATGCTCAGGGTGACAGTGCAGGAGTCTCAGTGACACAGACACAACGCTGACAGTCCCTTTCCCTTTCCTTTATGAGAAAGCTGAGAGCAGCCCTGGCCATGCAGCACCATCTCCACAGCAGGAGGAATCTGCCCTGGTGGGGGTTGCTCCTTCCACCTCCACCTTCTCCCCAGAGCCCATGGGAGCTCCCAGACAGGTTTAGAGCTGCCCCTGGCAGGTGGCAGATCCCCTGGCCTGGCCAAGAGCCCTCAGGGCTGCAGGAGCTGCTCTGCACGACAGCCCTGGGCACCCCTGGCTGCAGCCCCAGCTTCAGCCCCTGCAGCCGTCCCTGGCAGCAGGAGCCGTCCTGCCCTGTCCCTCTGACGGTGCCCAGGGCAGCCCCGCTCTGGAGCACATCCTCCCCCAAAGCAGAAAGGGCAGCAGAGCCATCCTTACAGTCATGTCAGTCCTGTCCTGGGTCAGCTTGAGGAGATCCCTGCAGCCAGAGACTTACTGTGTCAGAAGTGGTGATGATTTCTCCATGAAGAAGCTCAGAATTTTCAAAAGGTGTGAAGATTTCTCTGTTAATAATCTCAGAATTGTCCTTCCTGTTGATTTAAGCCTCTGTCTGCTTATATTCTGTCAGGTACTCGCAGGCAGTGCCCTCAGCCCTGATGGGCTGGAAGAGAAGCTGCTCCTCCGAAAAAAATGTCTTTTTGAAGCTCTTCTTCATTGTAAGGAGCTGCCTCTGTGCCAGGAGCCCAGCCCAGCCCAGCAGCACAGCAACAGCACAAGGATTTTAATGATCCTCTCAGGGCTTTGGTATTGTTTACAGTTGTGTCAGTCCTTGAGAGTGTTGAAAAAACTTATCAAGAACTCAGAGTTTGAAACTCCAAAGTTTCTTGAAGTTTTAATGGGACTCACTGAGGGACACAACTGAGAAAGTGTCCCCAGGTTCCAGTTAGAGCAGAACACTGCAGGCAGTGATGACAGGTGAGGACAAACAAGGCAAAGGTGTCTCTGATGCTGAGCAAACCTGGATGTGTTTCAGGAATGCAAAGGGCCAAGGCCTGAGCCCCAGCCCCTGCCAAGGCAGATCCTGTCCCTCCCTCAGTGCTCAGGGCTCTTCCCGGGACACTGGGATGTGGGGATGTGCAATGCCAAGGGCAGCACCATGGGGCGGCCCCTGCCAGGCTGCTGAGCAGGGACAAGGAGGCAATGAGGCCCCAGGCCTGCCAGGGTCACTTGTCTCCTGCTCATGGCTCAGGCCCAGGGCCAGCAGCCATGGCCCAAGTGCTGCAGGAGTTGGCTGTGTCAGGGCCTTTCAGCTGCTGCCCATCCCTGTGCCCTCTCCAGCCCAGGCTGTCCTACGGTGTCCATGCCCTGCGCCTCTGTCCCTGCAGGCTGTCGTCATCCCCCGGCTGCCCCACCTCGCTGGCCCCTTCCTTTGCTGACAGCTCTGTGTCCTGCCTGCCTCTGCCTGGGCACACAAAGCCTTGGGCATGAAACCAGGAGGGTTAATTCGACTTTTACCATGCTTGTGAAGTTTTAGCATGGGAACAAGGCAGGCAGGGCCTGCTTTCCCTGCATGGACAGTTGGAAGACAAGTAGAAGACATGTATTTCAAGAGTGCAAGAAAACAGAAGGAGTGAATCTGGAACTATGTGCGGGTTTTATGGTAATGGCTAAATTGTAACACACATGTAGCAAGTCTATATAAGTAACACTCTTTTAGAATCATATGTCCATGGATACCACACAGTGGTCCTCAAGGCTGAGTAAGTGATACCCTCTTACTTGCAAATTAGTCATCAGGACCCTTATTCTGATATTTGGTAAATTTGGTTACAGCAGGGCCTCACTGAATCGAAGATTCTACTGTGATACCTTGGAACCTCATGGAAGCAAAATTCTTTTTGACACAGCAGGCCACATAGACCCAATGGTTCGTTGTGATACTGCAGATCCAAGGAGACCATTGTGACACTCTGGAACCTCATGGAGCCCAGGGGCCCTTGTGACACTGAGAAACCTCATCTAATCAAAAGTACAGTGTGAAAGAGAAAGATTTCATGGAACCAGGAGCCCATTGTTACACTGTGGGGCCCTGTGGAGCCAAGGGGACCACAGTGACATTGTGGGGCCTCATGGAACAATGGAGACTCTTCTGACACTTTGGGACCCACTGGAACCAAGGGGCCATTATAGCATGGCAGGGCCTCATGGAATCAAGGGGGCTGCAGTGAACACTGTGAGTGTCCATGGGATGAAGGGTCCATTCTGACACCGTGGAACCAAGGATACCATTGTGACACCATGGGGCATCATGGAACCCAAGGTCCATTGTGACACAGCAGAGCCTCATGAAACCCTGGAGGCCATTTGTACACATTGAGGCCCTGTGAAACCAAAGGGCCATTGTGGCACATCAGAGCCTTGTGGATGAGCCAAAGGGCCATAGTGACACTGTGGGGCTTAATGGAACCAGGGGAAAATTTTGGTACTGTGTTGCACCATTGAACCGAGGAGATCATTGTGACACTGCAGTGCTCCATGGAACTAAGGATTCATGGAACAGTGCGGGACCCCAAGGAACAAAAGGTCCATTGTGTGTCATTGCAGGGCCTCATTGAATCCTGGAGACTATTATGAAACTTTGAGGCCTCGTTGAACCAAGAGGCTCTGCGGGACCTTGTGGAATCAAGGAGACCCTTCTGACATTGTGACTCCCTCTGGAAGCAAGAGTCCTTTGTGATACTGCGGTACCAAGGAGACCCCTGTGGCCCTGCAAGGCCTCATGGAAGCAAAGGGAACAATTGTGTTGCACCAGGGCCCAATGGAAGCAAGGGGCCGGTGTGACACAGCTGGGCCTCATGCAGCCAAGGGGCCATTGTGATCCTGAGGAGCCCAGAAGAACAAAGGGACCACTGTGACACTGTGGGGCCCCATGGAAACATGGGGCCAGTGTCACACAGTGGGTCCTGATGGAACCAAGGATCCAATATAACACCACCATTGTGACACTGTGGGGCCCTGTGGATCCAAGGGAACAGGGAACAGATCTGGATAGCTTGGCCTGACTGACTCAGCTGACCCTAGCATGTTGGGGGTCCCTTCTCCTGCACCCCTGAAACACTGGGGCTCTAGGTTTTCTTTTCTGTGGAAAAGAACCATCCCTCCTGCCCAGGCACCCATGGCCAAAATTGGTACTTCTCCAAAATTCACTGTAAGCCAGGGTTTCTCCCAGACAAAAGCTGCCACGACCCATCAGCCTGGCTTGCCTTGGCCTCTGCTGGTCACCTCTAATCTGCCCTTGAAATACTGGGGATCGGTGTTTTCCTTCCTATGGGAAGGAACTGGCCTGCTCATGCAGGTGTTCATGGCTGAAATTGGGATTCTGCCCTCAAAATTCCATATATCCGAGATATAGAATCCAAGGTATTTATTCCATTGCTCCCAGATGAAAGCTGCTGGGACACAGAGCTCTGGTTTGCCTTGGCCTCTCCTGGCTGCCATTTATCAGCCCCTGAAACACTGGGGCTCTGTGCTTTCTTTCCTGTGGAGACTGTGGTGACACTTCAGGGCCTCATGGATCTGAGGGACCATTGTTATACTGTGGGAATTCATGGAAACACGGGGATCATTGTGGCACTGTTGGGCTGCATGGTCCCAAGGGGCCAGTGTGAAGCAGCAGGGCTTTGTGGAACCACGAGGCCATTGCTGCATTACAGGGCCTGGTGGAACCAAAGGGCCACTGTGATCCTGCAGGGCACCATGGATCCATGAAGACCCCATTATGGCATTGCAAGGCCCCATGGAATCATGGAGACCATGGTGACACTGCAGGGCCCCACAGAACCAAAGGGCCACTGTGACCCTGCTGGGCCTCATGGAAGCAAGGGGGGATGGAACTTATCTTGCTGCTTTGGGCTCCCAGGGGCCACCTGACAGGTCCAGCTGATCTTGGAATGCTGAGGGCTGCCTCTCATCATGGTGGGCTTAGTGCTTCCCTTCCTATGGAAAGGAATAATCTGTCTTCCCTGGTGCCTGTAGCAAAACTTGACACTCCCACTGAAAAATTCCCTCTATGCTCTATGCAAGGGTTTTCCCAGAAAAAAAAGCTGCCAGGACAGAGAGCTCTGGCTGGCCTTGGCCTCTGGTGGTCACCTGTCATCTCAAGGAAGCCCTGAGGAAAGGATTTGAACAGGTTTGACTACTGGAACATCAATGAGTCTCTCATCCTCTGAAAAACTCAGATGCTCTTCTGATCATTTGTTCTTTTTTTTTCTCATTCTGTATTATGCATGAAATACTGTTTTAGGATTAAAAGAAATATATTCTTATCACTCTGTCAGTGTTCTCTGACACAAAACAACACTACATACAGATCCAGGTCACCTGCATAAGCAAATAAAGAATCTAGCAGGAATGATTTGTCTCTGCTCCCATCTGTCCCATCTCCTCTGGAGCTGGAGGTGCAGCCCCAGCACTTGGAGGCTCCAGGGGTCACAAGCTCAGCTCCCACACAGAGAACTTGTGGACCCTGTGGTGCTTTTCTTGGCCCCTGCACGCTCACACAGGCTGAGATGGACACTGATGGTTTCTGTGCCAGGCTCTCTCAGCCCAGCCCAGCTCCCTCCAAGCTCTGCCAGCTGCCCTGAGCTCTCTGCAGCACCAAGGGCCTCTCCCCAGCACAGCCCAGCCGGCTCTGGCCCCACAGCTCTGCTCAGGGCAGGCTGCTCTGGGCAGGGGCCCCACGGCCTCAGCCCCTCGGAAGGGCACAGCAGCAGCTGCAGCTCCGAGAGGGCTCAGCCCCAGCCATGGGGGAAGGTGCCTGGCCAAGGGAAAAGGAGGCTCCCTGGGTGCCCTGCTCTCCTCTCCAGGACATCCTGAGAGCTCTGCAGCCCCTGCTGCCATCCCATCTGCCCAGGCCAGCACAACAGCCCCGGCCTTGTGGCCCTCAGGAGCTGTTCCTGCTCCAGGCCCAGGGCCCATCCCAAAGCTGGGGCAGCCAGAAAGCTGTGCCCATTTCTGTTCATTCCTGACATGATGAGGATAGGTCATCAGCAACCTGGTGGTTGTAATGAATTTTACTTTTCCAAAGGCCTCTTCCTGAGATCTTCAGTTGAGAAATTTGTTGACAAAAGCTCATTAACATTTGTTGAAAACACCAAAACTTGAAAAGCCCATGGGATTCATTCAAGTCTTCAATTCTTCTGTGGTTAATTAGAAGTTTCTGCAGTTTTCAGAAGTGTATTCAAAGTGAATATACTATATTAAAAACAATGAAGAAATAGTTGTTTTGTTCTGTTTAGGTTTCTTTTCCTGTTTATAGATTGATATCAGCGATCCCCAGTTGATATTGATCCCCAGCACCTCCTAGTGCAGTCTGAATAGATCTGAAAATCCAGACCCTTCATGGCTGACAATCAATCACACTTTGTCCCTACCCCCACCCCACCATTTCCCTCATCCAATCCCTGGGACTCAGAGCAGCTGAGGAATGGAGTCACATCCAGGGGTGTCCCCAGGGCTCAGGACTGGGACCAGGTCAGTTAAATCTCTTGATGGATGATCTGGACGAGGGCATTGAGGGCACCCTCAGTCAGTTCCCAGTGAGCCCAGGCTGGGTGGGAGTGTGGCTGTGCTGGAGGGCAGGAAGCTCTGCAGAGGGATCTGGACAGGCTGGAGCCATGGGCCCAGGACAATTGGATGAGGTTCACCAAGGCCAAGGGCCGGCTCCTGCCCTGGGCTCACAACCACCCCAAATCCCTGGCTGTGCCCTGCTCCTGATCCCCACAGCCTGTGCTGTTCCCTTCATCCCTGCATTGCCAGGGACTTTCTGGGACAAGGGAGCTCTGCTCTGGGTCCACAGTGCCACATTGGGCCCTTTGCTTCCATGAGGCCTTGCAGTGTCACAGTGGTTTCCTTGGTTCCCTGGGACTGCACTGTGACACAATGGCCCCTTGGTTCCATGGGGACTCCAAGAATGGTCTCGTTGCTTCCATTCGGCCCTGCAGTGTCACAATGGCTCTTTGGTTCCACAAGACCCTTCAGAGCCCCTTGATTCACAAGGACTCTGTTATGGTTTGGATTCATGAGTTGTGATGAGGACTGTGAGAAAAACATTCTAAGGGCAAAATAGTTTTGAATTTAAAGGTATAAAGTAAATTTATCATTAACAGAGTCAGAGGAGGATAATAAGAAGTAAAAGAAGCCTTTAAAATATCATTTTTGTCCCTCAGACCCCTCCTCTTTGCCACCAGTAATGCAGGGAGACAGGGAGTGGGGTTTTTATGAGTTTTTTTCACCGGAGATATTTTTGTTTGCTCAGGGAGAGGAGTTTTTCTCCTGCTATGTCGTGAGTCCCTGCCACGGCCAGTCTTTCCAATGCTGTTGTGGTGTGGGACACTTCTTCATGTGGTGCAGTCTTTTAAGGATAGGCTGCTCTAGTTTGGCAGGAAAGGTCCTCTTTCTTTATCTCTAGGAGCAAGGGCCCTCTCTTTCTGTTCAGGTCTCTCACTGGATCACAGCTTCCTCTGGCACCTACCTGCTCCAGCATGAGCACTTTTCCCACAGGCTGTGAGTGGATCTCTGCATACCCCACGGACTTCACGGATTACAGGGGGACAGTTTGTTTCACAATGGTCCTCACCACGGTTTGCAGAGAAATTTTGGCTCCAACTCTTAGAGCGCCTCCTTCCTCTCCTTTTCCACTGACCGTGGTGCTGCCTTGTTGTTTTCTCTTACATGTCTCCACTTCCTCCTCTTCTCTATCTAAAAGAAGAATTGCTGCCAGTAGGTACCATTGCCAACAAGTTCCACTAATTCAAAGATGCTTGCAGCATCTTGTAGTGCCAAGTGGTTGATTTTGTCTAATTTCCATGCTGGAAAATCACTCTTCAGTATTCACTACCGGCCATGTGGATGCTACGGTGGTGCTGCTATTTAATGCCTTTCTTCATGTGGGGCACCGAGATGGAGGAGCTGCCATTGCTGTCCCTGCCCTCCTGCCCGTGGCATGGCTAGCTAGGGGCGGCCAGGCAGGCAAGGCTCATTGTGGGCTGCACCAAAATGGTGGCGGCTGCGAGTCGCTGCAGGCCATGCTGGGCTGTCCCTAAGCAACCCCTGGAAACAACTGCACATATGCTGTTTTGATTTTCTTCCTTAAATATGCCATCACAGAGGTGTGACCAGCTTCTCTAATTGGGCCAGCAGCATGTCCATCTTCAGAGCAATCAGAGATTTGCTCTACTCTGCATGGTGGAAGATTCCAGTAGCTTCTTACAGAAGCCACCTCGGTGGCCTCTCCTGCTACCAGAAACCAGGCCATGTAAAACAAGCCTCAGAGTGTCATAATGGTTTCCACAATTCCATGAGGCCCTGCAGTGTTACAATGGTCTCTTTTGGTTCCACAGTATCACAGTGGCACCTTGGATTCATGAAGCCCTGATGTATGGAATGGCCCCTTGATTCCATTGGGCCCCTCACTGTTACATGAGTTCTTAGTTCCATGGAGCTCTGTAGTGTCACAATGGTCTCCTTGGTTCCATGGTGACACACAGTGTCACAGTGGCCCCTCAGTTCTACAAGGCCCCAGAGTGTCACAATGGCCCCTTGCTGCCATGAGGCTGTGCAATGTCACAATGGTCTCACTGGTTCCATGAGGCCCTGCAGTTCCACAGGGGCCCTTTGGAGTCACAAGGCCTTGAAGTGTCATCATAGGCTCAGCGGAATCCCCTGCCGGATCACAATGGCCTCCTTGGTTCCATGAGGAACTGTCGTATTACAATGGTATCCTTGGCTCCAGAGTCAGAATGTCCTTGTGGTCTCATGGAGCCCCACAGTGTCACTATGATCCCCTCGATTCCATGAGGCCCTGCTGTGGTACAATGACCCCTTGGTTATCCAAGGCCCTGCAGTGTCACAATGGCTCCTTGGTTCCAGTGGGTCCTGAAGTGTCCTAATGGTCTCCATGGTTCCATGAGGTCCCACAATGTCACAATGGACTTTTGGTTCCATGAGCATTCGTACTGCTAACAACAGTCTCCTAGGTTCCACAGTGTCACCATGGACCATTTGTTCCATGAGGTTCAGTGGTGTAACATGGACACCGTGATCCCATGAGGTTCTGCAGTGTCACAATGGACTCCTTGGTTCTGCAGCCCTGCTGTGTCACAATGGACCTGTAGTTCCATGGGGTTCCGTAGCGTCACCATGGTCTCTTTGGTTCCACAAGGCCTTGCTGTGCCACAATGATCCCTTGGTTCCATGAGGTTCTGTACTGTACACAGATTCTCCTTGGTGTGGGAGGACAGATTGTAAAGAGACTAGAGATAGTGCTGAAGGCAATCTCGCCCCTGATAAATTGCAGCTGTACTAATTCCCAAGAGTGGGAACAGCCTTGCCCTTAATAGATCACAGCCTTGCCCTTAATAGATCCCAGCTATGTCCAATGAGAGTGAGTGTTATAACACATTGGGTGAGCTGGGCAAGAGTCAGATGGAGTCTGCAGGCTGTGTTGGGAGAAGAAGGGTCAAGCAGTTATGTGAAGGGCCGTGTGGGTCTGGTGCTCATTCAAGGGACAGAAAAGATTTAGCCAGTCCTGCAGGAGGAAGAGAGAAGGAGCCAGAAGGCTGCGTGGAGCTGCCTGTGGGTAGGCCACAGAGAGAAAGGTATAAGAGGTTTTAGATAATAAGAGACTGACACCTGTGTCAGTTACGGCTCCACCATCAACTGGTGCCCCCTATGAGGACAGGGCAACAATGAATGGTGACCCCAGTGTGATCCTGGCAGATGACTACAGACCAGTGAGACAGTGGTGGAACACAGCTGAACTGATCCAGGTGGATCAAGAGCCTGAAGATCAGAGCAGGTGAAGAGAGTCTGAGAGCAAAATAGGGAGACCTGAGAGCCTAAAAATCCAGATGAATTGCAGCCAGGTGGACCTGAGAGCTTGAAAGCAATGTAGGCAGAACTGAAAGCCCAAGAGTCTGAATAACTTATGAGACACAGGCCCCAAGGGATGGCCACAGTTTGTGGGATCCTGGGTCGGCACGTGCAAGTGTTCATGGCAGAAATGCGTAGCTAGAAGTGGCAGCAGAGCTTTGAGAAGGTGGAGTCGGAGCAGCACAAAAGGAATGTAAGAAAAGCTTGGAGTGAGCAACTAACGCAAAAAAAATGGAGGTGACCCAACTCAAAGAGAAGAAACATCATGAAAATGAGTTGGGAACTGTACGAGGGAAAGTGTTGAAAAGAACTATACAAGAAGGAGAGTAACAGCAAGCAGAGATGTTGCTTCAGCCAACAGAAGAACTGAAATTGCAGAAGACAAAAGCAACAAAAACTGAAAAAGGAGCAAGGGAATTTACTAAAGCAGCTTTGGGAGCTAGAGAGATTAGTTTTATTATTCAGTTCAATTTGTTTATTTGCTGGCGAAACATATTTATTGTAATCAAAAGTTAAGGTTCCATAGGCATAGATATCAGTAGGCATAAGAACAAAAGCTAACATCCCATGTAAGAGAATGATGTTCTATACTGTTAAGAACAAAACTAAACCAAATCAAACAAAGAAGAGAGAGTTAACAATTACTGAGAAAGGAACAGAAAAGGTAGTTCTGCCACTGTAAACTTTCACTCTGAGTCTACATTTCAAATAAAACAGTTGTCCCATCTGAATGAGAATTTCTCCTCAGGAGAAATGTACTTTTGAAACTTTTCTTGGTTGCCAGGAGCCCAGCCCAGCTCAGCAGCACAGTCACAGCACAAGACCTTTAATGAGCCTCTCATGGATTTGGTGTTGTTTACATTCAACTTTGTCCCTGAGAGTATGTTCAAAAATTTTCTCAAGAAATCAAAGTTAAATTGAAACATTGAAGTTTCCTAAAGTTTTAATGGGTCCCACAGAGCAACTGATTCCTCCAACTGAGGAAAGTTTCTCCAAGTTCCAGTTAGAGCAGAACACTGCAGGCAGTGATGACAGGTGGGGACAAACAAGGCAAAGGTGTCCCTGATGCTGAGCAAACCTGGATGTGTTTCAGGAATGCAAAGGGCCAAGGCCTGAGCCCCAGCCCCTGCCAAGGCAGATCCTGTCCCTCCCTCAGTGCTCAGGGCTCTTCCCGGGACACTGGGATGTGGGGATGTGCAATGCCAAGGGCAGCACCATGGGGCGGCCCCTGCCAGGCTGCTGAGCAGGGACAAGGAGGCAATGAGGCCCCAGGCCTGCCAGGGTCACTTGTGTCCTGCTCATGGCTCAGGCCCAGGGCCAGCAGCCATGGCCCAAGTGCTGCAGGAGTTGGCTGTGTCAGGGCCTTTCAGCTGCTGCCCATCCCTGTGCCCTCTCCAGCCCAGGCTGTCCTACGGTGTCCATGCTCTGCGCCTCTGTCCCTGCAGGCTGTCGTCATCCCCCGGCTGCCCCACCTCGCTGGCCCCTTCCTTTGCTGACAGCTCTGTCTCCTGCCTGCCTCAGCAAAGCTTGGGACTTGATACCAAAAGGGTAATTCCATTTCTACCCTGCCTGTGAAGTTTTAGCCGAAGAAGAAAATTTCCTAAAGCAGCAGTGGGAGCTAGAGACAGATTAGTTCTATTATTCAGTTCAATGTCTTTATTTGCTGGTGAAACATATTCTATTCAAAAATTAATATTTCATCAGCGGGAGCTAGAGACAGATTAGTTCTATTATTCAGTTCAATGTCTTTATTTGCTGGTGAAACATATTCTATTCAAAAATTAATATTTCATCGGCATAGATATCAATAGGCATAAGTGCAAAAGCTAGTATTTCATATAAGTGACTGATGTTCTATACTGTTAAAAGCAAAGCAAACAAAGAAGAGAGGGTTAACAATTAATGAGAAAGGAACAGAAAAGGTTGTTATGCCACTGAAAACTTTCTCTGAGTCTACATTTCAAATACCCCAGGAAGGAGGATTTCTCCTCAGGATAATTGTCTTTTAGAAACTTTTCTTGGTTGCCATGAGCAGCCTCTGTGCCAGGAGCCTGTCCCAGCTCAGCAGCACAGCAACAGCACCAGAAGTTTAATGATCCTCCTGTGGATTTGGTGTTGTTTACTTTCAACTCAGTCACTGAGTGTGTGTTCAAAAAACTTATCAAGAACTCCAAGTTAAATGGAAACTCCAAAGTTTCTTGAAGTTTTAATGGGTCACACAGAGGAACCTGATGGAGAAAGTGTTGCCAGGCCTGAGCCCCCAACCCTTGGCAAAGATGATCCTGTCCCGTGCTCAGGGCTCTTCCTGGGACACTCTTCCTGCCTGCCTCTGCAAAGCTTTGGGCTTGATACCAAAAGGGTAATTCCATTTCTACCCTGCCTGTGAAGTTTTAGCTGAGAAACAAGTCACATGAACAGGCTGCTTTTCATGTGAGGATGGTTGGAAGACAAAAAGAAGACATCTGGCTCGAGTGTAGTGATAGAAAAAAACAAGGAGTGAATCTGGGAAGTTGAAGTGGGTTTTATGGAAATGTGTAACTATAAATACACATTGAGTGACTGTATGTAAGCAACACCCTGGTAGAATTACATGTTCATGTAAGGTTAGGCGTTACCCCTCCCTAGACCTGAGACCTGAATCAAGCATACCCTCCTAAATAGCAAATTAGTGTTTAGTCTTATTCTGATATTTCGGATATTTGGTGATGACAGGCCCTCACAGAACCAAGGAGTCTCCTGTGACACTGTGCAGACTCATGGAACAAAGGGTCCATTTGGACACAGTGGAACCTCATGGAACTAAAATTCATTTGGCACTTTGGGGCCACATTGAAGCAATGGTCCCCTGTGATACTGCAGTTCCAAGGAGACCACTGTGACAATGAGAAACCTCTTGGAACCAAGGAGCCATTTCTGACACAGCAAGGCCTCGTGGAACCATGGGTCCATTGTGACACTGCGGAGCCTCACAGAACCAAGGTGACCATGGTATAGTACAGAACCTCATGGAACCAAGGGTGCATTATTAATGTGTGTGGCCCCATGGAACCATGAGCCACTGTGACACAGTGTGGCCACATGGAACCAAGGGGCCATTGTGACACTGAGGATCCAAGGAGCCCATTGTGACTGAGGAACCTCATGGGACCAAGAATCATTGTTACACTGTGGAGCCCTGTGGAACCAAGGGGACCACAGTGACATTGTGGGGCCTCATGGAACAATGGAGACTCTTCTGACACTTTGGGACCCACTGGAACCAAGGGGCCATTATAGCATGGCAAGGACCTTCCGTAGTGGATGGAGAAGAGGATCTTCTGCAAATCAATCCTCAGAGCCTGACACGGGGACAAGGGGCTGGGCTGTGTGACCAGGACACCAAGGATGTGCATTATCCAGGTCACTCTGGCCTGAGTTGGGTTCCCCAGGGCAGGAAAGATGTCTGGCAGCTGCAGCAGGGTTAGGGAAGGGCCCCAAGGTGGGGCTGGAGCCCTTTGGCTGTGAGCAGAGGCTGAGGGAGCTGGGCTTGTCCAGCCCAGAGCAGGGAAGGCTGAGGGGCTCCTCATGCCAGCCTGGCAGTGCCACCGAGGAGGTGATGGAGAGCACAGAGCCAGGCTCTTCACCAGGGGCCTGGTGGGAGGCAAAAGACAGTGGGTGGAAGGGGCAAGAGAGGAGCTTCAGCCAGGAGAGGAAGAGATAAAATGAATCAGGCTGGTTTCTTTTTTCCTCAACACCAAAAGCAGCCTGATCCCCTTCTCCATCCATGACTGGCACCTTTGCAAATAGGGCACTGTTGGAGCTGTTTTGACCTCCAGTCCAGGCAGAGCATCCTGATACAACACCTTGATTGTTCATATCTATCTAAGCATCATCTTTGTTTTAAAACTGGTGTTGCACAGAAATCCCTTGTGGATGGGGGATGGGGTATGGCGGATGGACATGCAGCTGGGACATTGCACAGAAAGCTGAGGGAAGAACTGTGATGGGTATGAAATAGCATTATGTTCACCTTTTGTAAGCTGGCAATGAAGAGAAACATTCCTCAGCTGCTCTGAGTCCCAGGGATTGGATGAGGGAAAAGGTGGGGTGGGGGTAGGGACAAAGTGTGATTGATTGTCAGCCATGAAGGGTCTGGATTTTCAGATCTATTTGGAATGCATTAGGAGGTGCTGGGGATCAGTATCAACTGGAGATTGCTGATATCAATCTGTAAACAAGAAAAGAAAACTAAAGAGGACAAAACAATTATTTCTTCATTGTTTTAAATATAGTATATTCAGTTTGAATTCACTTCTGAAATGCGTCTAATTAACCACAGAAGAATTGAAAACCCCAGTTATTCCCAGGGGCTTGTCGTGTTTGGGTGTTTTCAAAAAATGTTAATGAGTTTTTTTCAATGAATTTCTCAACTGAAGAACTCACACAAGATGAGGCCTCTGGAAAAGCAAAATTCACCAGCAGCTTCTAAGTAGCTGAAGATGCATCCTCATTCGAGCAGCAATGAAGAGAAATGGGCACAGCTTTCTGGCTGCTCCAGCTTTGGGATGGGCTCTGGGCCTGGAGCAGGAACAGCTCCTGAGGACCAGGTATTAGAGATGGGTTGGACTCGATGATCTTGAAGGTCTCTTCCAACCTAAAAATGCTGTGATTCTGTGATTCTGTGACCACAAGACTGGGGCTGTTGTGCTGGCCTGGGCAGATGAGATGGCAGCAGGGGCTGCAGAGCTCTCAGGATGTCCTGGAGAGGAGAGCAGGGTACACAGGGAGCCTCCTTTTCCCTTGGCCAGGCACCTTCCCCCATGGCTGGGGCTGAGCCCTCTCTGAGCTGCAGCTGCTGCTGTGCCCTTCCGAGGGGCTGAGGCCGTGGGGCCCCTGCCCAGAGCAGCCTGCCCTGAGCAGAGCTGTGGGGCCAGAGCCGGCTGGGCTGTGCTGGGGAGAGGCCCTTGGTGCTGCAGAGAGCTCAGGGCAGCTGGCAGAGCTTGGAGGGAGCTGGGCTGGGCTGAGAGAGCCTGGCACAGAAACCATCAGTGTCCATCTCAGCCTGTGTGAGCGTGCAGGGGCAGGACTCAGCCCAGGCCTTGTGGGGCAGGGCCAGCGCCTGTGGAAGGCATTGAAAACAGGCAAGTGCCCCAGAGAGGAGGCTGCTCTGTGCCCTTGGTGGCATGGACAGAGCAGGGAGGGGGCCCAGGACATTTGTCACCCCCAGCCTCTGTCCCCAGCCATTGCCAGCCCTGGCTGCTCAGCCCAGGTTTGCGGGGCAGTTTGGCTGTGGCCCAGCTCCATCCTCCTGCGGGGCTCAGGGCCTGTTCCCGGCCATGGCCAGCCCTGCCCGGCCTCTCTGCTGGCCCAGAGCCCGGCAGAGCCCGGGGCAGGGCTGTCTGTGCAGCCCCACAGGTGCCACGGGCTGTGCAGGAGCTGGCAGAGGCTGCCCAGCAGGGAGGCCATGGGGCACAGAGCCCCAAGGCTGCTGTGGGCACCACGGCACAGGGGCCGTTCCCACCCGCAATGCTCCTGTCCTGCCCTGGGCCTGCACAGGGGCTGTGGCACCATGGCTGGGCCAGCGCGGCACAAAGGGGCCACGCAGCCGCTGCCGGGGCTGACAGCAAGGCCAGGCACAGACAAGGAATTGCTGGGCATTGCCTGGGCTGGGCAGGGCTGACTGTGGGAAGGGCAGAGCTCAGCTGCCCTTGCTTCCATGAGGCCCATCGTGTCACAATGGCCCCTTGGTTCCATGAGACCCTGTAGTGTCATAATGATCTCCTTGGCTCTGCAGTGTCACAGTCGGACTCCTGGTTACATGAGACCCCAAAGTGTCACAATGGATCCTTGTTTCCATAAGGTCTCACTGTGTCACCATATTCTCATCAGGTCAATCAGGCTCCACAGTGTCCCAATGGCCTACTTGGCTCTGCAGTTTTAGAATGGCCCTTGGTTCCAGGAGGCCCTGCAGTGCCACACTGGCCCTTGGTTATACAAGACCCCACAGTGTCACAAGGATCCCCCTGCTTTCACGGGGCCCTGACGTGCCAAAATGGCCCCTTGGTTCCTTGAGGCCTCAAAGTGTCACAATGGACCCTTGCTTCCATGGGACACCCCAGTGTCACAAGGGTCTCCTTGGTCCCACAGTGTGACAATGCACCCTTGGTTACAGGAAGCCCTGCAGTGTCACAATGGACATTTGCAGGGCTGGAGCACCTCTGCTCTGGAGCCAGGCTGAGAGAGCTGCAGCTGTTCAGCCTGGGCACAAGAAGGCTCCAGGGAGACATTAGAGCCCATGCCAGCACCTAAAGGGGCTTTGAGCGAGCTGGAAAGGGACTTTGGACAAAGGCCTGGAGTGACAGGACAAGGGGGAATGGTCATGAGGGGAAGAAGGGCAGGTTTAGATGGGATATTGAGAAGAAATTCTTCCCAGTTAGGGTGGTGAGTCCTTGGCACAGGTTACCCAGAGAGGCTGCAGACTCCCCACCTCTGGAGGTGTTCAAGGCCAGGTTGCATGGAGCAATCTGGTCCAGTGGAAGGTGTCCCTGCCCATGACAGGAGACTGGAGCTGGATGATCTTTAGGATTCCAACCCAGGCCATTCCATGATCCTAGATTTGCCCCTCCATTACCTCATTGACCAGCAGGTTGACATGTTCCTTTTGCAGCCATTTACAGCAAACACAACAACTGAATTAACTTTGCTTTGGATGTTGCCTGCAGCCTCCATCAGCTCCAGCTGAGCTTTGGCTTTCCTAAACACATGGATACACGTTCCCATCAGATTTCTGTATTCTTCCCCTTCAGCTTGTCCTCATTTTCACTTCCTGGTCATTGTATTGTGGCTCATCCCTGTCATTTATCCCTGAGGCAGCACAGGCCCCCTGTCCAGCACAGGCCCCACATTCCCCTCATCAGACACAGGACAGCACAGGGTGTGTTTTGGGTGGGCAAATGTTCCCCACCAGAGTGTCCACACCAGACCTCAGTGTCGAGTTCCAACACCCACATCCCATGGCAGGGTTCACAGAGAGCCCTGCCCTAGGGTCTGCCAAGGGCTGGGTGAGGAGGGAGCCTGGGACAGGGTGGCTGAAATCATCAGGAGGAAGAAGATAACCATAGAACAAATAGACCAACAAACTAGAGTGAGTTTCCAGGTCTGAAAGAGGCTGCTGGAAGAGGCTGGAGGGATGGTCAAAGCCCTGGGGCACCTTCTCAGACTGGCCATGCCACCAAGGCCACAGACCAACCTCCTCAGCGCTGCACCTGCCTGTGTGAGATCCCTGCCAGGGGACTGGCACAGCCCCACAAACCTGCTGGAATGTGTCCTGGCCCTGCAGAGTCACACAGCTCAGCTGACATGGGTGGGTTTTATCTCCTGGGAACTTCCCAGTCTTGCCCAGCTTCTTCCCAGCTCTGCCCACCTTACCTGCCCTCACCCCAGTCCAGCTCAGCCCAGCCCAGCCCAGCAGCAAATTCTGAGTGAGCCCCATGGTAGTGCCCTCTCTGGGGTGCTCCAGCGATGGGTGCACCTGATATGGGATATGAAAATTCAAGATTTTAGCGGCAGCTTTTGGTGATTTTGTAGAAGTAAAAAACCAGTTTGTACTGAGAACACAGAGAAGATTAGCTATTAAGCTTGGCTGCTAGGTAGTTACTAGGTAGCTACTAACATATAGGTAAGATGTATAACGTTGAAACTTAGCAAAGCTGCACCTAGGCATTTGTCAAAAATTGATAAAGAAGAACTTTGTGGCTTGGGAGTCAGCAAGAATCAGGCTCCTGTTTTGGCCAGGGCAAACTTACCTGGGAACTAGCCAAATCCTTACTGTGCCTGCCCAGAAGGAGTCAAGAAGAGGACATTTGGAGGAAGACTATTTTACTTCATTAGAATACCCTGGCCCACGACCACCAGAGGGGACTCCGCAGCTGCAGAAATATCTTCTGGCTAATTTTAATACAAAGTGAGGTTAGGCAGACCTAGGTAATGTATAGGTGTATTGTGAAATTGAATGCATATACTTCAAATGCATAATACTTCAAAAGATAAATAAGAGAAAGTCACCGGAGCACACACAGTTTGGAGGAAATGTCCCCCTCTGTGTCCCAGCTGGAAATTAAACATACCCGCTTTAGAATTTTCTAATTGTAAAGTCCTTATTCTACTCTTCATTTGGTGACCTCGATGGGACTTCAGCTGGCTGCAGAAGCACTTGGGAGGCTGGACCCCCCAAGGTGCACCCTGGATCTTTTCCAGAGGGGAATCTGCTCCCTGGCTGCTCCTGCAGGGAATAAACAAGGACCTTCCACATGGCAGAGAAGGTATATTTTATTGACTTTTAAGGGAGGGCACTGAAGCTAAACCAATGAGCTGGAAATGTTTGCACAAGGTTAAGTATCTGTCAGAGACATCTGGTATAGTAATTTTGGAAATATGGAAAAAGGGAATTTCTGGTGACCCCACTGGGTGGCCCCTGGCAGATGTAGGTGTAATCTGAGCAGAAACCAAGATATTACCAGTATTATTTATTACTTGGTTACTATACCATAAATATCCTGTAAAATTGTGTTTGTTTTAAGGTTTTGTTAATGAGTGGTGGGAAAAAGGCTTTCTGTAAGATGATTTATGTAAGGTGATTTATGTGGGATGAAAAGCCAGTGATATATGCTGTGTGGGATATGTGGTTTTGATGTAGTGCCTTTTGAAAGGAATTTTGGAGTTTTTGCAATAGCTGTGTTCATTAGTGTGAACACACTTCTCTCTTGTGACAACTACCTATAATTGCAGTCCTTTGTAATATCTGTATTCATTTTTGTGGAAATACTCCTCTCTTGTGACAACCAACTATAACTGCAATTGAGTTTCTGTTCCTGTATTTGTGTGACTGTGATGGCTAAGTTTGAACATTTGATTGTGTGAATGAGACGTGCCAGCAGACACAGAGTGAGTGCAGAGCCCCGATCTGTGTTTCCTTCCCTGGGTGACCGGAACGGCCAGAGACAGGCAAAGCGTGGGAATACAGAGTGGGAGCACAGGAGAGTGTGCAGTGTCTGAGCGTGCTGTGCCTGAGTGTGTGGTGATTACTGTGTGTTTTATTGGGTGTTTTAAACGTGGCTAGATGAGTGGAGGGAACTCTTCTCCCTCAGTGGTTTGGACTTGACTTGTGGGAATATGTGAATCGAGCATGTTGCTGGGTAAAAACCAAAATAAATGAACATGTTATATTAGAAGGGGTATATAAGACCTCTGCAGGAAGGCTGGTAGCCTTGGATTGGGAGCAACCTGTAGTAGAGGATCTGGATCTTCCAAGAGAGAGGAACTGGATAACTTGTTTCTGTGGAAATTTCAGGACAATTAGCTCGTTGAGAGCGTGGCGTCCCGTGTGGGTGTTAATATAGTGTAAGATTTGTACAAGGCATTGGTATTATTTTTTTGCAAGGCAACAGAGTGTATGTACTTGGGTGTGAGCAAGAACAACACCTTAGGCAAGTGGATTTGGAACCCGAGATCTTAAAGTTTGTGTGTGGAAAGTCACACTTAGTACCTGAAACCAGGGGGATTCCACCCCTGCAGATCCACTGGTTATAAAAATGAAGCTGGGAAAAGAGGCGGAGAAGGTGAAACTCATGGTGGATACAGGACCAACATATTCAGTTTTAAATAAAGCTTTGCTGCTAGTGGGGAATGACAATGGTATAGTGAAGGGGTGTCCTGGTTTAGGGCAAATTTGGGAGGAAACCTCCAAAGAGGGTCCCTCTGGGAAGCAAACCCAAACAGCCCCAGCCCCAGTTGGTCAGGGAAAAAATCTCCTTAGAGAAAAGAGGAAAAATCTATTTATTTAACAAAGTGCCCACAAGCATAAAAAATGAATAATATGAAACAATAAAACCTCTCACCACTCTGAAGAGAGAGGCAAAATTGATGAAAGTCCTTGCCATGGGTTGTAGATCTGCTTACTCTATCTCTTAGCAGTCCCTCTGACTCTGGAAAATGCTGTCCTGGGCCCCGGAGGGGCGAAGGTGCTGAGCTCCTGGTGCTCTTCTGGGTTTTTCAGCCCAGAGCAGGTTTAAACAGTTCCAAGAAAAAGGAAAAAAAACAGTCCAGGGAACTTCTCTGCCTCTAAAGCGAGCTAAAACTAACTAAAAGCACAGGAGATCCCTGTCCCGCTGTCTGTCCGTGCCTCAGATGATCACAATCCAGGAGCTGGAATGCAGAGGAGTGAGTGCAGTTTCTGTAAACAAACTCGGCCCTTCTCCCTCTCCCCGCTTCATTCTCAGAACCAGGCTTAAAGTCACAGAACACAACATCCAACTCAGACAGAACAGACAACTGGGGACACAAGCATCGTAAAGTCACCCTAGGACAAGGGGGCAACTGGCCAGTCTAAAATAGCACATTTTTGAAAGCCATTAAAATATAAATATGGAAAACAATGGAACATCCGTAAGTTTTTATATGTGCCTAATTCCCCAGAGTCACTCCTAGGGAGAGATTTATAAGAAAAATTAAAATCAACCATTTATTTAAAATTGTGGAAATTACTTTGGATGTAAATGATCAAAAATAGGTGGCCTAGAGTATGGGCTTCCAATACACCAGGGAGAGGAAAAAATGAACCCCTAGTACAATTCAAACTTAAGGATGGGAAACAACTAGTTAGAATCAAAGAGTATCCCCTGGGAAAAGAGAATAGGGAAAGAATTAACCTGATAATTGAAAACTCCTTACAGCTGGGGTTGCCAAAAGCATGTCACATTGATTTTTACTCTCCAAAACTTGATGGGTCATATCGAGTCATACAGGATTTACGAGCTGTCAGCAAGATAACTGAGGATCTTTACCCTGTAGTGGCAAAGCCATACACCTTTTTAAGGTGTTTAACATCAGAGTTAACTTGGTTTACCATTCTAGATTTAAAGGATGCCTTCTTTTGCTTCTCTCACCATGAAGCCAGACAGAAATTTTTTGCATTTGAATGTGAAAACTCAGCTCACATGGACAGTGCTTCAGCACAGGTTCAAAAATTTGCCCACCTTATTCAGAGAACAACTTGCAAAAGACTTAGAATCCTGGGAAACACAACCAGGAGAAGGGAAATTGTTGCAGTATGTAGATGACATCCTAATAGCTGCTCCAACAGAAGAGGGGTGTGTGGCCTGGACAGTAAGCCTTTTAAATTTCCTGGGGCTTCAGGGGTACTGAGTATCAAAGAAAAAGGCTCAAGTGGTAAAGCAGAAGGTGATTTAGCTGGTTTATGAGGTCAGTGCTGGACAACAGACTTTGGAAAAAGAGTGCACAGATGTAATATGCCAAACCCTGAAACCCCAGATAATAAAGGAACGGGGAACCTTTTTGGGAATGATGGGGTAGTGCAAATTATGGATCTACAATTACAGGCTATTTGTGAAACCTCTGTATGTGCTCACTGCAAACTGAAACAAAGACCTCCAGTGGACAAAGGAAGCCACACTGGCCTCTGAACAACTAAAGGAAGCTCTCATGTCAGCTCCAGCTCTGGAACTTCCAGACATGAGTCAACCATTCTTTCTCTTTTCCCATGAGAAACAGGGGATTGCCCTGGGAATACTGGCACAGGACCTGGGCCCATATCGAAGGGCAGTTGCTTACTTTTCTAAGCAGCTGGGTGCAGCAGCCAAAGGACAGCCAGGTTGCCTTAGAGCTGTCGCAGCTGTGCTGCTGAACATCCAAGAAGCACGCAAGTTCACCTTGGGCCAGAAAATGACTGTGCTAGTGTCTCACACAGTGTCCACAGTGTTGGAAGTAAAGGGTGGCCATTGGCTTTCCCTGTGGGATTGCCTGGCTCTTTCCTGCTCCAAGATCAGGGTGAATAAAACTCAGAAGACATTCTTTTTGAAGTCTCACTCTGAAATTTATTATCCTTATCTATTACAAACACAGGAGATGTGAGCTCTCTCTAACAAGTGGAGAAAGTGAGCTAAAATGGTGTCTATTCAAGGCTATTTAAGTCCCAATTATCCAATAAACAGTTGACATCTATATTATTTGTTTTAAGGCATTAATTATGTTTATATTTGTAATGTTCTTTTCTATCTGTCCCTGCCCAGCAGTGCCCATCCCCGTCATTTGGATGTAACCTAATCCTGTTTCTTCCCACTGAACACTGATTGGGTGATGCCTCTGGGTCTTGCCTATGGGCCCTGCCCCCTGGGGGAAAAAGCCACGGCAAGGGAGGGGCCAGCACTCTCTGGCATCGGCTTTCCATTGGGAAGGGTGTCAAAGCTGAGCAGGACATAAGACTAAAAGCAGAAATATCCAACCCGAAGTCAGAGAGTCAAGACTCTCCTTTTACCTTTGGCGGCCATCTAGTCGCATGGGGAAGGATACAACTGGCGCCCGAACTGGGGCTTGAAGCCACAAAAGGTTCCCAAAATGCTGGAAGAACCACTCGGGGAGCATGTGGCCGAGGAATCTCACGCAGGTACATGAGTCACGAAACGTAGCCCACCCATGCAGAGACAGACCCGTCAGGCTTGGCGTTCACTGTGGAATCTCCGAAACACAGGATTCTACAGGCCAGGGTTGCAGTTTTCTCCCTTGGACTCAAAAATCCCATCGGAGTGCTGCAAAGAAGCCCACGACCGGCAAGCTGCCTAGGGATGGCCACATGCTTGTAGAAAGATGACCCTGGGATCAGAGACTGGAAGCTCTTTATGCACCAAAGAGGGGTCTCTAGGTAAAAGGAGTGATTGGGAAAGAAAGGAAAGAAACACTGAAATTTTGGTGAGTATTACTTTTGGTTTTCTAAGGGAAAATCCCTTTCAGACGTGGAATTCCAAAGGGAAAAGGGTTTTTTCTCTATCGGGGAAGGTTTTGCTTTCAGAGGAAACCTTCAAAGTGCTTTTCGGCAGCCTTGGCGGGGGTGGAACTCCTTTTGGTTTTTTTTCTCTCCAGCAAGTTTTTTTCTTTTCAGTTTCTCAGTCACAATAGGGAGGACACAGAAAGTCAAAATCTGAGCCAAAAATGGGTGCAAAATTGTCTGTTCCCCACAAAAGAGTCTATTATTACATTTTATATACCTTGAATAATGGCAAGACCCATTATTCAAAGAAACAGCTGAAAAAATTAACTCTGTGGTTGTTTTCTCACTTTCCACACTTATCATTAGAGCAAATAAGCTCCCCAGAATTCTGGGAGGCTATAACAAAAAAAAAAAAATAGTTGGATGTGGCTCCTCTAACAATAAAGAAGATGCAAATTTTGCTTTCTATAGCTTAAAAATTAAGTTTGTATTGCAAAAGCCAAAGAAAAAGGAAAAAAGGCCAGTTCTTGGTGAATTTTCCCCATCTTGTACCTTTGCAGGCAGTCCGAGTGCCCAAACCTCCCATCCCAGTGATCCCCAGGTGGGGGGGGTCACAAGATGGAGGGGATTCCTTTGTCCAAAATGGCCGAAGCCATGTGCTCCCGAGCCACAAGGAGTCTCTCCCTTTGTCTGTCCCCCCTTCCCGCAATTCCTTCTTCTCCCCAGACACCTCCTTCTCTTTGATGCCACCCCCAGCACTGCCCTCTCCTCTGACTCTGCCCCCTACCCTCAAACCTCCGCCCTCCGACTCCTCCCCGTGTGACTCAAGCCTCCAGCCCCTCCCTGCCCCTGGTTCCCACGGGTTCCCTCTCCACAGTCCCAGCTCCCACGCCCCGGAGGGGAGGGGAGGGGGGGGAAGCCGGGAACCCGGAAGCAGGAAGTGATCCTGACTTTTCTGCCACCCCTTTCACATATCAACAATCAAAAAGAGAGGGTGCTGCCCACAGTAACTGGGACCCCTTCCCCCAACAAGCGATTCAGAGTCTATGCAAAGCTCAGGCCAAATTCAAATATGAAAGAGAATACTTCTGCAACTGTTTAAAAGCAAATTTAGCAAGAAATACTACAGTTCCCTTTGACCTCCAAAAAAGATTTACTTCCGGAGCTTTGGCAAAATCCTGAAATGGCTGTTGGTAATAAGAATCTGCCAATTCAATTAGCAACCCAGCCCGATAAGTCTTTCCAACCTTGCAGTAAAATAAAGCAGCTTCCATCAGAACCTTTAGTAACATTTGTGGAGCGATTAACCCGAGCTATCGAGTTACAGGTTAAGAATGAAGGAGCCCAGGAACAGGTCCTGGAGGAGATGGCACTGACCAATGCAAATGAGCAGTGCAAGGCAGCCATCCTCAGCCTGTCCACAGAACCAGCTCCAACTTTACATGACATACTCCAGGTGTGTGCCAGGAAGATTCCCTTCATAAAAGCTCATCAAAAGCACAGTTCCAGAGTCAAGCCGCCACAAAAAGCTGCTGCTGCAGACACCGTGCCTCCTGTACCTGTGCCACGGCCACCGCCCAAGAGAGGAACAACGTGTCTCCTGTGCGATCAGGCTGGACATTGGGTATCTCAATGCCCTTTAAAGAAGCAATTTTTGGACTTTCGGGACAATGGGGGCGGGAGGTCTCAAAGGTCTGAAGGGAATTTTTCAAAGAAAATAGAAAATGTAAATGTTAAACTAAATAATCCTGCTTTAACCAGTTCTGCCTTTCAGCAAAAGTCACTGGATATGATAGTAAAGGATCCAGTGACCAGAGAAACAAAAAGTCCTCATGATCAGGTCACCTGGGGTCGTGGGTACGCCTATGTGTCCACTCCCCCAGATCTCAAGTGGGTGCCAGCTGAGTGGGTGAAACCTTTCATCCCCAAAACTGCAAAACCACCTGCAGAGGGCCCACAAGTGGCCAGTGCTGCCTGGAGGAGGAGAAAGCACTGAACCGTCTCATTCTATTTATCATTATTCCTTAACAGTGTTTTTCTAGACAGTTTTGTTTGCACTAAAGGTCATTTTTCTTTAGCAACTTTAAAGGTACTCAAGGTCTGAACTCTGAGCATCTCCGACGAACCGAGCCTTCCTCCTTCTTAATTTAATAAGAAAAGGGGAAATGTTGTAATGCATTAATTTGGTTTATATTTCATCGGATTTGTAATGTTTTTTCTATGTATCTGTTCTATGATCTGTCCTTGCCTCCCAGTACCCATTCCCCACACTGAAACGTAACCAAGCCCTGTTCTCCTCCTGCTTCTCCCTTATTGGATGGTGCCTCTGGGCCCTGTCTCTGGGCCCTGCCCCCTGGGGAAAAAGCCCTGACAGGTGAGGGGCGAGGTCTGTCTGGTACCAGCAAATCACGGGGACAGTCCAGCAAAGCAGGGCAGGACTTGAGAATAAAAGCTGTAAAATCCCACCCGAAGCCAGAGAGCAGACTCTTTTACTTTTGCCATGGGCGGTCGTCTAGTCTCGTAGGGAAAAACTACACCATTGCATGAATCTGCCCTGAAAAATCCGCATCAATCAGTCCCAGGTGCACCATGATACCCTGAATGGTGGCACTGGACCTCCCCATCAGGAAAGCACTCATGCCATCACCCAAGGGACCAAAGGCATCCAGGGGAACCTTGTGTATTTTGTCCGAATCAATCACGACAGACTCAGCTGTGCAGACATCAACACCTGCTGAACCGCGGGTGCTGGCTGCAAGCCTGCTGAGCAGATCTCCATTGGTTGGGGCTGAGGCAGAGACATTTGTGTTGGCACGCTTCTCGCCTTCACACTCCATGTCGCGTTTCCCGAACCGACCAAGGAACAACCATTCACGTGCACCGTTGCCTTACACATGTCCACAGCATGATTCGGCCTTCCACATCGTGCACAATGAAACAAGACAGCCGTAGGCTTCTGTGCCTTTCTGCCCTGTTTCTTCCTGGCCCGAGCACCCCATTGCTGCCATTGCACACCCTGGGGAACGATCTAGGGGGGCTGCACAGCAGCAGCCACAGCCGCTGCGCAGCTGTAGGCACGGCTGGTTGGACTGCTGTAGCCACCGTCGGTTGGACAACCGTAGCCACGGCTGGCTGTACAGCTGTAGCTACGGCAACCATCTGTTGGCTGGAAGGGGTTATCCTCGCACAGGCCTCAACCATCTGCGACATGGGCGGATCCCCAGGAAGCGCCTCAATTATCCCCTTGCAAACAGCATTGCAGTTGCTTCGAGCAAGGGACTGAAGCATGAGCTTCCTTGCCTCAGGATCACTCACCTGCTTCTCAACCGCAGCAGTCAGCCATCCTGCAAAGCTCAGGAAGGGCTCATCAACTCCCTGGACGATTGTTACAAAGGACTCCTGTGGAGTAGCCAGCTGTATGGTCTGAACCAGGGCTGCCATGCCTGTCTGCTGGCACTGCTCCTGGACCGAGGGCTCAAAACCAGCCTGCCCTTCGGCCCTGGTATAATTGCCTGTTCCCAGTAGCATATCGGTATTAATCATACGCCTAGGATCACCTGGACCCAGTGTCACATTCCGTTCCACCGCTCTGACTGCCAACTGAGTCCATTTATACTCAAAGAAGTCATATTTGACCGGTGGAAAAAAGGATCCTAGCCAAGCTCCAAATGTCAAAGGGCGTCAAAAGATTGGCATTAAAATAACTGAGGACTTGCATCACCTCGGCTGAGCCCAGACCATACTTTCTGACTGCATCACACAGCTCTGCCAAGGCCTGCCAAGCCAAGGGTTGATAGGTGTTATGAGTAACACTCTGAAGGACAGGGAAGGCCTGACGACCATCAGATGAAGCAGCAGCACTTGCCATATCCTGCCCTGTGGGCCCCACAGGGTCAGAGGCAGGCACTCGGCTGGGGACCGGCTGAACACCAGACACCGCAGGTCCAGCACCAGCATCAGCACCATCGCTGAGTTCTTCAGCCTTAGCTTTCACCTCCCCCCAGAATCGCCCACGGTCTCTCGGGCATATAGTCACCTGACGGCAGGGAGTGTCCACCAGGCTGTGGAGGAAGAGCCAACAGCGTGGGGCCCTTTGCTCTTGTCAAAGACCGGCCGCATTCCGGCCGTGTCCCTGTTCGCACTGAACTTAAACACCCCGGTGCCTGCAGCTGCCGTAGCGCTCGCAGCGGGAAGCGGAGATGGAGCCGGGCCAGCCGCTGCTGCTGGGCCCACCGCATCCACAGAGGGGCTGGAGCCCGCCGGCAGCGCCGCAGCACCGGCCGCTGGAGACCGGTCCAAAGGCTCCGCAGCAGGCACACATCCCAGTGCAGCTGGGAAACTCGGGCTGCATTCAGGCGGAGATGGAGACAGCACCTTGGCCCCCGCAGGCCGGCAGCCCATCAGAGCTGGCAGCGCCGGAGTCTCTCCCCGCCCCACGAGCACCGCCCCCAGCTGCAGCCCACGGGGCTGGCGTGGGGAGCGGAGGGTCCGGGACCTCCCCGAGAAGAGTCCCATAGGAGGGGCAGAGGCCTGCAGACACAGCCACCCCCGAGTGGAGCGGAGCTGTCAGCCCACCCGTGGGGGTGGGGTCCAACGAAGAACCGACCGGGAGCTTGCCTCCGGTGGCGTCCACACCCCGCACTCCCTCAGCAGGTCGTGCGGGGATAGAAGCGGCCAATGCAGCCCCCTCCGGGCCCGGCCCAGGTGGGAGGGTGGGTTGTTCCACTTCACCTGACTCCATCGGATAGGTGATGGACGTGCCGCAGCACAGACACCACACAGTGACCGAATCCCGGTCAAACAACAGTGGGGCCCGTGCCCCCGGGACGCCCTCCTCCACCAACACCTGAAGGCATGGAGGGGAGGCGGCCCCGCCCCACTCCGGTGGCTCCACGGCTCAGGGACAGGCGGGACCGGCCCCGGGCTCACCGGGCACCCGCCGCTGCCCGAGCAGTGCCGACCAGCTTGGGATGCACTCTTCCTCTCAGAGAGCAGCTCCGGAGCCCCAGAGAGAAAGACCCTCTGGCGCAGCGACTGGGGAGGGAGGGGGAGAGTCCATCTCACAAGGGAGCTGAAGTTCCGGCTCAGACAATACTTCTGGGTCTGATATAACGACCCTGCCCTCCTCCAGCCCCCCATCCTGCTTCAAAATGTGGGAGGCAGCCCATGAGGTCTGCAAGCTTGGGGGGGTTCACCTTAACACAGCCCCCTCAAATGATTTCCACTGCACCAACAATCGTGCAACCTCGTCATCATATTCTGTTTTGAGTGCCTCCAACAGACATTCTCTCAGGAGGATCCACACCTTCCAACAGAGCACGTCATCTGGCGTGGGAAAGAATCCACACTCTCTGCCCCACACGAACAGATGCTGAAGCCCCTCCCAAGAGACCTGAGCATGTTTCCGCTCCAAGAGGATCCCCCAAAGCTCCAACACCAGAGTGTCCTGCATAGCAGGCACACAACAGAAAAAGAGGGGAAGGAAAACATCACCAGACTGTTTTGTCACACAGATGGGTCACTAATTGTGGTAGTGGCATGCAAAGTAGTAACACAGAGACAAGAAGTCTGAAGTGCAGAGTTGCTCCCCCAAAACCAGAGCAGAGAGAGCAGCTTGTTTATTTCTTTCATTTTTATACATTTGTGGATCTGGTTGTGGTTTGGTTTCTGGGGTTACCACCTCATCACCCCAATGGCCAGACTATTTTAAATCTAGAAATATGGAAACAAAGGACAGGGAATGAAAACAAAAGGTTTGTTTGTGGTGGTGTGAGAATTGTTTTTATTAAGTTATTAAGTTATTTTTGTAAGATTTTAAAGTTATTTTTATAATGGTTTAGTTCACTGTATACCCCTGTGTTCTGCATTGGTTTTCCCTTCTGCATCGGTTGTTTTGTCTATTGTAAAACCCGACGTTTTCTGTCATTCAACCCTTCCCTGCACCTGTCGCTGTCAATCCCCCCCACCCCCTTCGTGGTCGCCTGCCTGCCACTCAGAGACCCTTCCCTGGCTTCTAGAATCCTCCGGGAAAGGTTGCCGAGTGATAGGCTGGGGCCCGGGAGACCCCCTCCCCTCATTTTGTGGTTGGTCCCCAGTTGCATGGTTCCCACCCCCGGTTAACCCCCCGATTCCTGTGACTGGCTGACTGGTTGTTGCCACCCCTGTTTCCACCCACCCTTAAAACCTGCCGCACGCCTGGCCTCGGGGTCTCTTCTGGGTGGTGGGTCAGAGAGTGCTGAGCCCCGTGCTGCCTCTCCCCCTGAATAAAATCCTGTTTAACTGAGCCCAGAGGACTCCGCCTTTTGATTAGCTGCCGTGGGCTGCATTTGCCATCTGCTGACCGTCGCTGAGAGGGGAACCAAGACCCCACAGGGAGGAGGTGGCTCGCCCGGCTTGCCACCCCGACCTCATACGTTGCCGCGGTGCACGAGACTGAGCTAGCCCGTGGCCGCGCTCATCAGCGCGAGGAACAGCACCGCGACATTTGTTAATGTTCCCATGCATGAGAAAAGTGAAACACTGCTCCTAATATTGTGCAGAAACTAAAGAAACTGACTCCATCTTATGAACAGTCAGAAGGCTTTAAAAAAACTCAGAAAAACCAGGGTGACATAGGCCCACAGTAAAGGTGGAAAGAATCAAAATTACAAAAGGCACAAACAATGGTCTTTTTTGTGGATGATGTTGAAAAACTAAAACACATGAAAAAACTTCCACAACCAAACCAAAAGGAAGCATCAAAGATGACTTTTATTACAAAGGATTTGCAGAAACTGGCCAGCAGTTCAATGCTTCTGAAATTGTCCAGTGATCAGTGTACACACTGCAGCCTTGAGCTCCTGGTTCCTCAGGCTGTAGATGAGGGGGTTCAGGGCTGGAGGCACCACCGAGTACAGAACTGACACTGCCAGATCCAGAGATGGGGAGGAGATGGAGGGGGGCTTCAGGTAGGTAACAAAGCCAGTGCTGAGGAATAGGGAGAGCACAGCCAGGTGAGGGAAGCAGGTGGAAAAGGCTTTGTGCCGCCCCTGCTCAGAGGGGATCCTCAGCACGGCCCTGAAGATCTGCACATAGGAGAAAACAATGAACACAAAACAGCTGAAATATAGAGAAGCACTTAGGACAATGAGCCCAAGTTCCCTGAGTTTGGAGTGTGAGCAGGAGAGCTTGAGGATGTGTGGGATTTCACAGAAGAACTGGCCCAGGACATTGCCTTGACACAAGGGCAGAGAAAATGTATTGGCTGTGTGAAGCAGAGCATTGAGAAAGGCACTGGCCCAGGCAGCTGCTGCCATGTGGGCACAAGCTCTGCTGCCCAGGAGGGTCCCGTAGTGCAGGGGTTTGCAGATGGACCTATAGCGGTCATAGCACATGACAGTCAGGAGGGAATATTCAGCTGATATGAAAAACACAAAGAGAAACAGCTGTGCAGCACATCCTTCATAAGAGATGTTCTTGGTGTCCCAGAGGGAATTGTGCATGGCTTTGGGGACAGTGGTGAGGATGGAGCCCAGGTCGGTGAGGGCCAGGTTGAGCAGGAAGAAGAACATGGGCGTGTGCAGGAGGTGGCCGCAGGCTACGGCGCTGATGATGAGGCCGTTGGCCAGGAGGGCAGCCAGGGAGATGCCCAGGAAGAGGCAGAAGTGCAGGAGCTGCAGCTGCCGCGTGTCTGCCAATGGCAGCAGGAGGAAGTGGCTGATGGAGCTGCTGTTGGACATTTGCAGTGTCTGGCTGTTTCAACCTGTAGGAGGAAAGACAGTGAAGTTTGACAGGAGATTTCTCATAGAAGCATCAAAGCCCTTTCTCACAGACCATTCCCTGCCACTAAATACCACCCCTTTGTCTACGTCTAGCAGAACTTCTTTTATCTTGGTTGCTGGAGATTGCTGCTGGCCAATGCTCACTGAGGAGCCAGACCTCAAGCAGCAGGACACCTGGGAGTCAGCCCTGACACCCAGTCAGTGCAGGGGAACAGTGAGGGCAGGGACCAGTCCTGGTGTTTGAACTTGGACAAAGAATCTCCTCCTAAGGCACAGGAGCTGCCAGGGTGAAGGGATGGGGATTGCAGGAGGCAGAACAAGAGATTCTGCTGCACCTGGGGAGAACAGGGGGTACAGTGAGGCAGGAGGATTGTCTGAGCCTTAGTGCAGACTGAGGGGAGCTGCTCTGTCCCTCTCTCCTGTTCCCAGCTGCCCTGGACTTGCACCTTTCTGAGCTCCACTCCTTTGTTATCCTGGAAAGCCAGGAGACACTGCTGAGAGCAGAGGGATCCCTGGCACACAAAGTGGCTCCTGCCTTTCCCAAAGTCAGGGAGAGTTGGCTCATTCCCAGCCTGCCCTGCCCAGAGCTTCCCAGGGCAGAGGGAGCTGGGACACCCCATTGCTGTGCTCAGCCTGCACAGGAGGAGAACAAGGGCTGGGCCTGAGCCTGCAGCTGGAACTGCCATTCCCAGAGAGCCCGTCAGCAATGCCAGGAGCACCTGGGCAAGGCAAGGAGAGAGAGAGCTGGGCCCTGAGGAAAAGCCTTTCCCTGCCCAGCCCTGCACAGCCCCTGCCAGGCAGCAGCAGTGCAGGACAGTGGCCCTCAGGCCCTGGTCAGCAGGGAATGGGCACATGGCAGGAGAGATGCCCTTCATCTCTGGGGCTGCTCTGCCGGCCCAGGAGGGGACTGAGGGCCCCGAGCCCCCGGGCTGAGGGCTGTGCTGGCTGCGAGGGGACACAAGAGCTGTGCTGCTCAGGGCAGTGTGTGCCCTGCAGGGCAGGGCCGGCAGGTGCCACATCTCCCCTGCAGCAGGGCTTCCCTCAGCACTGCCTCCCTCCCTCCCTGCCCACGCCTCTGCTGCTGGAGCTGTCCCAGCCCGAGCTGTTCCTGTGGCCCCGGGCTCCTTCCCTGCCAGTGCTGCCAGAGCCCAGCCCAGCCCCTGGGCCAGCTCTGCCCTGCAGCTGCTCGGGGCTGCAGGGATTAAAGAACAGCTCCCCCAGGCCTGGGCACCATGGAAAGGGGATGCTGGATGGATCTGGAGGCTGGGGAGCTGGAGGCACTTGCTGAGGTTCCCAGGAATCCTCATCCTGATGGTTTAAGAACCTCAGCCCCTTCTCTACCCTGCACAGCTGTTTCCATTCCCACCAGGAACTGATGAGCCAGGGGGAACTGGGAGCACAGATTCAGGAACACAGAGACTCAAGAGGGAAACTCGTGCCCTGAATGAGCTCATGAAAAGTCCCCTCAGAAATGACCTGGGCATGATCTGAAGCTCTGAGCAGCCCTGGCCCACACAGCACCTTCTCCACAGCAGCAGCTCCTGCCCTGGCAGGAGTCACTCCTGGCACCCACAGCTCCCCTCCACCATCCATGGGGAGCTCCCAGGCAGGCTGAGAGCTGCCCCTGGCAGGTGGCAGATCCCCTGGCCTGGCCAAGAGCCCTCAGGGCTGCAGGAGCTGCTCTGCACGACAGCCCTGGGCACCCCTGGCTGCAGCCCCAGCTTCAGCCCCTGCAGCCGTCCCTGGCAGCAGGAGCCGTCCTGCCCTGTCCCTCTGACGGTGCCCAGGGCAGCCCCGCTCTGGAGCACATCCTCCCCCAAAGCAGAAAGGGCAGCAGAGCCATCCTTACAGTCATGTCAGTCCTGTCCTGGGCCAGCTTGAGGAGATCCCTGCAGCCAGAGACTTACTGTGTCAGGAGTGGTGATGATTTCTCCATGAAGAAGCTCAGAATTTTCAAAAGGTGTGAAGATTTCTCTGTTAATAATCTCAGAATTGTCCTTCCATGTTGATTTAAGCCTCTGCTTATATTCTATCAGGTACCTGGAGGCAGTGCCCTCAGCCCAGTTGGGCTGGAAGAGAAGCTGCTCCTCAGAAAAAATGTCTTTTTGAAGCTCTTCTTCATTGTCAGGAGCTGCCTCTGTGCCAGGAGCCCAGCCCAGCTCAGCAGCACAGCAACAGCACAAGGATTTTAATGATCCTCTCAGGGCTTTGGTGTTGTTTACAGTTGTGTCAGTCCTTGAGAGTGTTGAAAAAACTTATCAAGAACTCAGAGTTTGAAACTCCAAAGTTTCTTGAAGTTTTAATGGATTCCACTGAGGGACGCAACTGAGAAAGTGTCCCCAGGTTCCAGTTAGAGCAGAACACTGCAGGCAGTGATGACAGGTGGGGACAAACAAGGCAAAGGTGTCTCTGATGCTGAGCAAACCTGGATGTGTTTCAGGAATGCAAAGGGCCAAGGCCTGAGCCCCAGCCCCTGCCAAGGCAGATCCTGTCCCTCCCTCAGTGCTCAGGGCTCTTCCCGGGACACTGGGATGTGGGGATGTGCAATGCCAAGGGCAGCACCATGGGGCGGCCCCTGCCAGGCTGCTGAGCAGGGACAAGGAGGCAATGAGGCCCCAGGCCTGCCAGGGTCACTTGTCTCCTGCTCATGGCTCAGGCCCAGGGCCAGCAGCCATGGCCCAAGTGCTGCAGGAGTTGGCTGTGTCAGGGCCTTTCAGCTGCTGCCCATCCCTGTGCCCTCTCCAGCCCAGGCTGTCCTACGGTGTCCATGCCCTGCGCCTCTGTCCCTGCAGGCTGTCGTCATCCCCCGGCTGCCCCACCTCGCTGGCCCCTTCCTTTGCTGACAGCTCTGTGTCCTGCCTGCCTCTGCCTGGGCACACAAAGCCTTGGGCATGAAACCAGGAGGGTTAATTTGATTTTTACCATGCTTGTGAAGTTTTAGCATGGGAACAAGGCATGCAGGGCCTGCTTTCCCTGCATGGACAGTTGGAAGACAAGTAGAAGACATGTATTTCAAGAGTGCAAGAAAAAACAAGGAGTGAATCTGGAACTATGTGCGGGTTTTATGGTAATGGCTAAATTGTAACACACATGTAGCAAGTCTATATAAGTAACACTCTTTTAGAATCATATGTCCATGGATACCACACAGTGGACCTCAAGCCTGAATAAGTGATACCCTCTTACTTGCAAATTAGTCATCAGGACCCTTATTCTGATATTTGGTAAATTTGGTTACAGCAGGTCCTCACTGAATCGAAGATTCTACTGTGATACCTTGGAACCTCATGGAAGCAAAATTCTTTTTGACACAGCAGGCCACATGGACCCAATGGTTTGTTGTGATACTGCAGATCCAGGGAGACCATTGTGACACTCTGGAACCTCATGGAGCCCAGGGGCCCTTGTGACACTGAGAAACCTCATCTAATCAAAAGTACAGTGTGAAAGAGAAAGATTTCATGGAACCAGGAGTCCATTGTTACACTGTGGGGCCCTGTGGAGCCAAGGGGACCACAGTGACATTGTGGGGCCTCATGGAACAATGGAGACTCTTCTGACACTTTGGGACCCACTGGAACCAAGGGGCCATTATAGCATGGCAGGGCCTCATGGAATCAAGGGGGCTGCAGTGAACACTGTTGGTGTCCATGGGATGAAGGGTCCATTCTGACACCGTGGAACCAAGGATACCATTGTGACACCATGGGGCATCATGGAACCCAAGCTCCATTGTGACACAGCAGAGCCTCATGAAACCCTGGAGGCCATTTGTACACCTTGAGGCCCTGGGAAACCAAAGGGCCATTGTGGCACATCAGAGCCTTGTGGATGAGCCAAAGGGCCATAGTGACACTGTGGGGCTTAATGGAACCAGGGGACAATTGTGGTACTGTGTTGCACCATTGAACCGAGGAGATCATTGTGACACTGCAGTGCCCCATGGAACTAAGGATTCATGGAACAGTGCGGGACCCCAAGGAACAAAAGGTCCATTGTGTGTCATTGCAGGGCCTCATTGAATCCTGGAGACTATTATGAAACTTTGAGGCCTCGTTGAACCAAGAGGCTCTGCAGGACCTTGTGGAATCAAGGAGACCCTTCTGACATTGTGACTCCCTCTGGAAGCAAGAGTCCTTTGTGATACTGCGGTACCAAGGAGACCCCTGTGGCACTGCAAGGCCTCATGGAAGCAAGGGGGAACAATTGTATTGCAACAGGGCCCAATGGAAGCAAGGGGCTGGTGTGACACAGCTGGGCCTCATGCAGCCAAGGGGCCATAGTGATCCTGAGGAGCCCAAAAGAACAAAGGGACCACTGTGACACTGTGGGGCCCCATGGAAACACGGGGCCAGTGTCACACAGTGGGGCCTGATGGAACCAAGGATCCAATATGACACCACCATTGTGACACTGTGGGGCCCTGTGGATCCAAGGGAACAGGGAACAGGTCTGGATAGCTTGGCCTGACTGACTCAGCTGACCCTAGCATGTTGGGGGTCCCTTCTCCTGCACCCCTGAAACACTGGGGCTCTAGGTTTTCTTTTCTGTGGAAAAGAACCATCCCTCCTGCCCAGGCACCCATGGCCAAAATTGGTACTTCTCCAAAATTCACTGTAAGCCAGGGTTTCTCCCAGACAAAAGCTGCCACGACCCATCAGCCTGGCTTGCCTTGGCCTCTGCTGGTCGCCTCTAATCTGCCCTTGAAATACTGGGGATCGGTGTTTTCCTTCCTATGGGAAGGAACTGGCCTTCTCATGCAGGTGTTCATGGCTGAAATTGGGATTCTGCCCTCAAAATTCCATATATATGAGATATAGAATCCAAGGTATTTATTCCATTGCTCCCAGATGAAAGCTGCCGGGACACAGAGCTCTGGTTTGCCTTGGCCTCTCCTGGCTGCCATTTATCAGCCCCTGAAACACTGGGGCTCTGTGCTTTCTTTCCTGTGGAGACTGTGGTGACACTTCAGGGCCTCATGGATCTGAGGGACCATTGTTATACTGTGGGAATTCATGGAAGCAAGGGGAAAATTGTGGCATTGTTGGGCCGCATGGTCCCAAGGGGCCAGTGTGAAGCAGCAGGGCTTTGTGGAACCAAGAGGCCACTCTTGAATCACAGGGCCTGGTGGAACCAAAGGGCCACTGTGATCCTGCAGGGCACCATGGATCCATGGAGACCCCATTATGGCATTGCAAGGCCCCATGGAATCATGGAGACCATGGTGACACTGCAGGGCCCCACAGAACCACAGGGCCACTGTGACCCTGCTGGGCCTCATGGAAGCAAGGGGGGATGGAACATATCTTGCTGCTTTGGGCTCCCAGGGGCCACCTGACAGGTCCAGCTGATCTTGGAATCCTGAGGGCTGCCTCTCATTATGGGAGGCTTAGTGCTTTCCTTCCTATGGAAAGGAATAATCTGTCCTCCTTGGTGCCTGTAGCAAAACTTGACACTCCCACTGAAAAATTCCCTGTATGCAAGGGTTGTCCCAGAAAAAACAGCTGCCAGGACAGAGAGCTCTGGCTGGCCTTGGCCTCTGGTGGTCACCTCTCATCTCAAGGAAGCCCTGAGGAAAGGATTTGAATAGGTTTGACTGCTGGAACATCAATGAGTCTCTCATCCTCGGAAAAACTCAGATGCTCTTCTGATCGTATGTGACTTTTTTTTTCTCATTCTGTATTATGCATGAAATACTGTTTTAGGATTAAAAGAAATATATTCTTATCACTCTGACAGTGTTCTCTGACACAAAACAACACTACATACAGATCCAGGTCACCTGCATAAGCAAATAAAGAATCTAGCAGGAATGATTTGTCTCTGCTCCCATCTGTCCCATCTCCTCTGGAGCTGGAGGTGCAGCCCCAGCACTTGGGAGGGCTCCAGGGGTCACAAGCTCAGCTCCCACACAGAGAACTTGTGGACCCTGGGGTGCTTTTCTTGGCCCCTGCACGCTCACACAGGCTGAGATGGACACTGATGGTTTCTGTGCCAGGCTCTCTCAGCCCAGCCCAGCTCCCTCCAAGCTCTGCCAGCTGCCCTGAGCTCTCTGCAGCACCAAGGGCCTCTCCCCAGCACAGCCCAGCCGGCTCTGGCCCCACAGCTCTGCTCAGGGCAGGCTGCTCTGGGCAGGGGCCCCACGGCCTCAGCCCCTCGGAAGGGCACAGCAGCAGCTGCAGCTCAGAGAGGGCTCAGCCCCAGCCATGGGGGAAGGTGCCTGGCCAAGGGAAAAGGAGGCTCCCTGGGTGCCCTGCTCTCCTCTCCAGGACATCCTGAGAGCTCTGCAGCCCCTGCTGCCATCCCATCTGCCCAGGCCAGCACAACAGCCCCGGCCTTGTGGCCCTCAGGAGCTGTTCCTGCTCCAGGCCCAGGGCCCATCCCAAAGCTGGGGCAGCCAGAAAGCTGTGCCCATTTCTGTTATTCCTGACATGATGAGGATAGGTCATCAGCAACCTGGTGGTTGTTATAAATTTTACTTTTCCAAAGGCCTCTTCCTGAGGTCTGCAGTTGAGAAATTTGTTGACAAAGGCTCATTAACATTTGTTGAAAACACCAAAACTTGAAAAGCCCCCGGGATTCATTCAAGTCTTCAATTCTTCTGTGGTTAATTAGAAGTTTTCTGTAGTTTTCAGAAGTGTATTCAAAGTGAATATACTATATTAAAAACAATGAAGAAATAGTTGTTTTGTTCTGTTTAGGTTTCTTTTCCTGTTTATAGGTTGATATCAGCGATCCCCAGTTGATATTGATCCCCAGCACCTCCTAGTGCAGTCTGAATAGATCTGAAAATCCAGACCCTTCATGGCTGACAATCAATCACACTTTGTCCCTACCCCCACCCCACCATTTCCCTCATCCAGTCCCTGGGACTCAGAGCAGCTGAGGAATGGAGTCACATCCAGGGGTGTCCCCAGGGCTCAGGACTGGGGCCCAGGGACAGTTAAATCTCTTGATGGATGATCTGGACGAGGGCATTGAGGGCACCCTCAGTCAGTTCCCAGTGAGCCCAGGCTGGGTGGGAGTGTGGCTGTGCTGGAGGGCAGGAAGCTCTGCAGAGGGATCTGGACAGGCTGGAGCCATGGGCCCAGGACAATTGGATGAGGTTCACCAAGGCCAAGGGCCGGCTCCTGCCCTGGGCTCACAACCACCCCAAATCCCTGGCTGTGCCCTGCTCCTGATCCCCACAGCCTGTGCTGTTCCCTTCATCCCTGCATTGCCAGGGACTTTCTGGGACAAGGGAGCTCTGCTCTGGGTATGGAGGGAGGTGCAAGTGGGAACCAGAATTCATCAGGTTTGTGTCCTTTGGTGGTCAGGAACTGGTGGGACTCTGAGGCACAGAAAATGTCTCTTCATTGTCAACATATGTCTTGGTTTGAAAAAAAACAGGTATCTGCTAGGGAGAGGCAGGCCTCTCTAGGAATGGGGAATTCAAATCCTTCCATCCAAATTACTATAATTTGGAAGATTATTTAAAAAACCCTTTTAGTCAGAGCTATGGGGAAAGGAATAACAGTCCTTTACTAGTAAATATAACAGGACAGACAGACAAACTACAACAGCAATTATAATAATAGTAAAACAGAACCAAGAACCCCGAGGGGCAAACGGTGGAAACTCCAGTGCTGATGGCTGGAAACGGCGGGTTGTCCCCAGCAGGCAGTGGGGTGTCCTGGCAGGCGAAGAGAGCAGTGCCGGAGAACCCGCAGCGGCTGGACCCAGGCTGACCCAAAATCCAGCAGGGCAGGCGAAAAGACTCCGAATTCCTGGGCACTCCAACAGATGATAGAATTCTCAGGACCGAACCCCTCCGTTAACCATGGAATCCACGCAGCTACCAGTCAGTTGCTCGAGCGTCCTCCTCCTGGAAAACCGAGAGCCGAAAAAACAACGCTCCACCCCCAGCTCCTGGGAGCCTTTTCTTCCCCCTAAACTAAGTGATCAACTCTCTTTTGTCTGTGTCAAGCATCCTTCAACTATCAATATTTAGTCTCCTAGCAACTTATAGGGCGGAAAAATTGCACAGGAAAACATAACCCCCAACAACATAAAAAATGAAAAATGTAAACATGATACAATTTAAGAAACATTGAAACTCTTCCCTCAGCAATGTGGGACATCCCAGCAATATCTGACATGTCCACCATTCACAAGGGATTTCTGTACAAAACCAATTTTAGACAAAGGTGATTCTGTGATACATAGAAACACAGTTCAGTTTTTGAATCAGGATGCTCTGCATGAAGTGGGGATAAAACAGCCTGAACAATTCCTGATTTGCAAAGCTGTCAGTGGTGGATGGAGAAGGGGTTCAGGCTGCTTTTGTTGCTGAGGAAATGCTGAAACCAGCCTGACTAATTTCATCTCCTCCTGTCCTGGCTGAAGCTCCCCTCTTTCCCCTTCCACCCATTGTCTTTTGTCTCCCACCAGGCCCCCCAGTGAAGAGCCTGGCTCTGTGCTCTCCATCACCTCCTCGGTGGCACTGCCAGGCTGGCATGAGGAGCCCCTCAGCCTTCCCTGCTCCGGGCTGGACAAGCCCAGCTCCCTCAGCCTCTGCTCACAGCCAAAGGTCTCCAGCCCCACCTTGGAGCCCTTCCCTAACCCTGCTGCAGCTGTCAGACATCTTTCCTGCCCTGAGGAACCCAACCCAGGCCACAGTGACCTGGATCATGCACATCCTTGATGTCCTGGTCACACAGCCCAGCCCCTTGTCCCCGTGTCAGGCTCTGGGGTTGATTTGTGGAACATCCTTGGTGGAGGCTGCAGTGCTGGGGGCAGGGGGGACCCAGAGGGACAGGGGACCCTGCTGGGCACGAGCAGAAGGGGAGACTTCTCTGGGAGGGAAATGTGAGTGGGGGCCAGGCAGAGTGACCCACACAGTGACCTCACACAGCCTATCTGGGATGTCACAGACTGCTGTATGATGTCACACAGCTGCCCTGTGATGTCAAAGCCTGCTCTCCAATGTCACACAGCCACTCTCTGATGGCACACAGTCCTCTCTATTATGCCATAGCTGATCAATGACCTCACATAACCCACTCTGTGATGTCATAGCCCACTCTATGGCCTCACTAATCCCATTCTGTGATGTTTCACAGTCCCCTTCTGACTTCACAGCTGCTCTTTGCCTCTATCACACACAGCCACAGAGGTGCCTCTATGACGCAGCCCCCTCTGGGACATTGCACAGATCCCCGGTTACATCACTGACACTCTGTGACCTCACAGCCCCCTCTCTTGAATGTTCCTCAGTGTCACCTTTGGGGCAAGGGGAACAGGCAGCATTGGGCCAGAAGCATTTGGGCCCTGTGCCTGTAGCCCCCAGTGCCAGAGGTGCCCAGCAGCTCCCACAGGCTGCAGAACCTCTGCGCCACCCCTGGCAGACACAAGTGTCCGTCCTCGTCCCGGCGGACTTGGCACCGCTTGGAATCCCGGCCGGAGCGCGGCTTTGGAGCGACCGCCGGGCTCAGTGGGGTGGGGACCCCTGGGAGCCCCCCAAACCCCTCCTGTCCCACGGGTTCCTGCTGCAGCCCCAGGGCTGTGCCCGTTCCCGTGTCACCATCCCTGCAGGTGCCAGGGCTGTATTTCCCTCCCAGGGATGGGGCCCTGCACGGTCCCAGACCCCCAAAACCCGGGATTGCTGTGGGGGTCTCACCTGGATGCAGACACTCAGCAGGGAACTGTCCAAGGCCTGGGGGCTGCGGCACAGCAGGGACAGCCCTGGGGCACCCCTGGCTGCCTCCAGCTCACTCACAGCCAACACGGCACTGCCAAGGGCAGGGATGGCCGTGGTCCCCCCAGGGACACCCCAGGACCCCCTGTGCCCACCCCTTTGCCCACCCCTCACCACGGTGTCCCCAAGCCCCGCAGGTCCCAAGGTGCACAGGGTGTGGGATGGGGACCCGCCCCTCCCAGAAGGATTCTGTCACCTCCCTTCCCCCATCACCGCTGGCTCGGGGCTGCTCAGGGGATCCTGGCACCCCCCGAGGGGCCCGTGGCACTGGTTTGCCACGTCCCCCAGGAGCCGGGCAGGGGCCACCTCCCTGCAGAAGGAGCGCTGGGCACCTGCCCTCAGCCGGGAGGGGCCATGGAGGAGTGGCACAAAAGAACGAGCCTCCCACAGCCTGGGGAACTCCCTCTCCTGCACCAGGTGGGGCGGCAGCCCCACAGCCCCCTGAGTCCCTGGGGCCTCCCCAAACCCCCCCAACAGCACCTGGTTGTCCACCCTGGGGACAGCAAAAAGCTGGTTCTCCACAGGGCTGCCCTCCTTGCTCACCTCCTGCTCGGTGCTGATATCGGCAATGTTGGGGATGTCACACAAGTGCTGGAGCTTCTGTGGGGACACTGCTGGGGTGACACCACTGCCACCCTCGTCCCCATGCTGTGGGTCCCCTGCCACAAACACTGGCAGCACCTCAGACCCACCAGGGATGGGAGGCAGGGGTGGGTGGCGGACTGTCCTCAGGGATGTTGGGCTGACCCCAGGGATGTCAGAATACCCCCATGGGTGTCAGGTTCTCCTGTCAGATGCCAGACTGTCTCTATACGTGTCAGAATGTCCATGTGGCTGTCAGGTGGTCCTGTGGCTGCTGGGCCTTCCCAGCAAGGCCAGGCTGTCCCTATGGGTGCCACGCTGTTGGGGGTTAAGTTTTCCTGTGGAATTTTTCCCCCCATAAGTTGATAGGAGACTAAATATTGATAGTTAAAGGGTGCTTGACACAGAAAAAAGGGAGGTGATCACTGAGTTTAGGGGGAAGAAAAGGCTCCCAGGAGCTGAGGGTAGGGGGTTTGGGGTTTTTTTCGGCTCTCGGTTTTCCTGGAGGAGGACGCTCGAGCAACTGGTGGCTGCATTGGATTCCACAGTTAACAGAGGGATTCAGCCCTGAGAATTTCTATCATCTGTTAGAGTACCCAGGAATTCAGAGTCTTTTCGCCTGCCCTGCTGGATTTTGGGTCAGCCTGCGTCCAGCCGCTGCGGGTTCTCCGGCACTGCTCTCTTCGCCTGCCAGGACACACCCCTGCGTGCTGGGGACAACCCACCATTTCCAGCCATCAGCACCGGAGTTTCCACCGTTTGCTCCTCGGGGTTCTTGGTTCTGTTTTACTATTATTATAATTGCTGTTGTTGTTTGTCTGTCTGTCCTGTTATAGTTACTAGTAAAGGACTGTTATTCCTTTCCCCATAGCTCTGACTGAAAAGTTTTTTTTTTAATCTTCCAAATTATAATAACACAGAGGGAAGGATTTGAATTCCCCATTCCTAAAGAGGCCTGCCTCTCCCTAGCAGATACCTGTCTTTTCAAATCAAGACACACGCTGTCCCCTTGGGTGCCAGACTTGTATAACCAAGGGCCAATGTGGCACTGCAGGGCCTCCTGGAACCAAGGGCCATTTTAAAACTGCAGAGCCAAGTCAGCCATTGGGACACTGTGGAGCCTGATTGACCTGATGAGAATATGGTGACACAGTGAGACCTTATGGAAACAAGGATCCATTGTGACACTTTGGGGTCTCATGTAACCAGGAGTCCGACTGTGACACTGCAGAGCCAAGGAGATCATTATGACACTACAGGGTCTCATGGAACCAAAGGGCCACGGTGATGCTGCTACCAAAATATAAAAGAAAAAAAATATAAACTGCTTAACGCCAAGGGAGCAGGAAGAAGCAGCATTCCTTATTCAGCCAGATACACAAGGAGGAATTGCTCCTCCCAAAGGTGCGCATGCTGAGTTCAGGAAAGTTCCTGCTTACAGACTGTATTTTAAAAACATATTCAGTGATTGTAACAGAATAAGCATACATAGATAGTAATTTCCCTGAAATCATTAAGAAATTTTCTCTCCCCTTCACAGAGGTGTTCTTCCATCCAGGGGGCCTCTTTGGTGGTCCCTGGTGGTTGGTGATGCTAGAGTCACACCTGACAGCCTGGTGGACTCCTAAAAGTTGGCACAACTGGAGCTGGTCATTTTCCAATTCTCCTTCTTACACAATGGGCATTGTGCAGTTCCATGGGCCAGTGGGTTTTGAAAAACAAGCATTGTGTGTGCTCACCAGGTGGAGATGGTTTTACATTTGTCAACATCCCCCTCTGTCAGGCATGTGAAGCTTCTCTTTCCTCCAAGCCTTTCTAGGCCTCACATCAGTGTCTGCTGGAATTCAATCTCCCTCCCCATCCTGCAGCAGCCCTGCCTTTCCCTCCTCCAGCCTTAGTCTCCAGCACAGCCATGGAGGTTCTTTGGGCTCTGGACTTTTCCTACAGCCCCCAAGGGCAGCTGAGCTCTGCCCTTCCCACAGTCAGCCCTGCCCAGCCCAGGCAATGCCCAGCAATTCCTTGTCTGTGCCTGGCCTTGCTGTCAGCCCCGGCAGCGGCTGCGTGGCCCCTTTGTGCCGCGCTGGCCCAGCCATGGTGCCACAGCCCCTGTGCAGGCCCAGGGCAGGACAGGAGCATTGCGGGTGGGAACTGGCCCCTGTGCCGTGGTGCCCACAGCAGCCTTGGGGCTCTGTGCCCCATGGCCTCTCTGCTGGGCAGCCTCTGCCAGCTCCTGCACAGCCCCTGGCACCTGTGGGGCTGCACAGACAGCCCTGCCCCGGGCTCTGCCGGGCTCTGGGCCAGCAGAGAGGCCGGGCAGGGCTGGCCATGGCCGGGAACAGGCCCTGAGCCCCGCAGGAGGATGGAGCTGGGGCACAGCCAAACTGCCCCGCAAACCTGGGCTGAGCAGCCAGGGCTGGCAATGGCTGGGGACAGAGGCGGGGAGTGACAAATGTCCTGGGCCCCCTCCCTGCTCTGTCCATGCCACCAAGGGCACAGAGCAGTCTCCTCTCTGGGCCACTTGCCTGTTTTCAATGCCTTCCACAGGTGCTGGCCCCTGCCCTCACAAGGCCTGGGCTGAGTCCTGCCCCTGCACGCTCACACAGGCTGAGATGGACACTGATGGTTTCTGTGCCAGGCTCTCTCAGCCCAGCCCAGCTCCCTCCAAGCTCTGCCAGCTGCCCTGAGCTCTCTGCAGCACCAAGGGCCTCTCCCCAGCACAGCCCAGCCGGCTCTGGCCCCACAGCTCTGCTCAGGGCAGGCTGCTCTGGGCAGGGGCCCCACGGCCTCAGCCCCTCGGAAGGGCACAGCAGCAGCTGCAGCTCAGAGAGGGCTCAGCCCCAGCCATGGGGGAAGGTGCCTGGCCAAGGGAAAAGGAGGCTCCCTGGGTGCCCTGCTCTCCTCTCCAGGACATCCTGAGAGCTCTGCAGCCCCTGCTGCCATCCCATCTGCCCAGGCCAGCACAACAGCCCTGGCCTTGTGGCCCTCAGGAGCTGTTCCTGCTCCAGGCCCAGGGCCCATCCCAAAGCTGGGGCAGCCAGAAAGCTGTGCCCATTTCTGTTATTCCTGACATGATGAGGATAGGTCATCAGCAACCTGGTAGTTGTTATAAATTTTACTTTTCCAAAGGCCTCTTCCTTAGGTCTGCAGTTGAGAAATTTGTTGACAAAGGCTCATTAACATTTGTTGAAAACACCAAAACTTGAAAAGCCCCCGGGATTCATTCAAGTCTTCAATTCTTCTGTGGTTAATTAGAAGTTTTCTGTAGTTTTCAGATGTGTATTCAAAGTGAATATACTATATTAAAAACAATGAAGAAATAGTTGTTTTGTTCTGTTTAGGTTTCTTTTCCTGTTTATAGATTGACATCAGCAATCCCCAGTTGATATTGATCCCCAGCACCTCCTAGTGCAGTCTGAATAGATCTGAAAATCCAGACCCTTCACGGCTGACAATCAATCACACTTTGTCCCTACACCCACCCCACCATTTCCCTCATGCAATCCCTGGGACTCAGAGCAGCTGAGGAATGGAGTCACATCCAGGGGTGTCCCCAGTACTCAGGATTGGGGGCCAGGACAGTTAAATCTCTTGATGGATGATCTGGACGAGGGCATTGAGGGCACCCTCAGTCAGTTCCCAGTGAGCCCAGGCTGGGTGGGAGTGTGGCTGTGCTGGAGGGCAGGAAGCTCTGCAGAGGGATCTGGACAGGCTGGAGCCATGGGCCCAGGACAATTGGATGAGGTTCATCAAGGCCAAGGGCCGGCTCCTGCCCTGGGCTCAAAACCACCCCAAATCCCTGGCCGTGCCCTGCTCCTGATCCCCACAACCTGTGCTGTTCCCTTCATCCCTGCATTGCCAGGGACTTTCTGGGACAAGGGACCTCTTCTCTGGGTATGGAGGGAGGTGAAAGTGGGAACCAGAATTCATCAGGTTTGTGTCCTTTGGTGGTCAGGAACTGGTGGGACTCTGAGGCACAGAAAATGTCTCTTCATTGTCAACATATGTTTTGGTTTGAAAAAAAACAGGTATCTGCTAGGGAGAGGCAGGCCTCTCTAGGAATGGGGAATTCAAATCCTTCAATCCAAATTACTATAATTTGGAAGATTATTTTAAAAACCCTTTTAGTCAGAGCTATGGGGAAAGGAATAACAGTCCTTTACTAGTAAATATAACAGGACAGACAGACAAACTACAACAGCAATTATAATAATAGTAAATCAGAACCAAGAACCCCAAGGGGCAAACGGTGGAAACTCCAGTGCTGATGGCTGGAAACGGCGGGTTGTCCCCAGCAGGCAGGGGTGTGTCCTGGCAGGCGAAGAGAGCAGTGCTGGAGAACCCGCAGCGGCTGGACCCAGGCTGACCCAAAATCCAGCAGGGCAGGCGAAAAGACTCCGAATTCCTGGGCACTCCAACAGATGATAGAATTCTCAGGACCGAACCCCTCCGTTAACCATGGAATCCACGCAGCTACCAGTCAGTTGCTCGAGCGTCCTCCTCCTGGAAAACCGAGAGCAGAAAAAACAATGCCCCACCCCCAGCTCCTGGGAGCCTTTTCTTCCCCCTAAACTAAGTGATCAACTCTCTTTTGTCTGTGTCAAGCATCCTTCAACTATCAATATTTAGTCTCCTAGCAACTTATAGGGCGGAAAAATTGCACAGGAAAACATAAACCCCAACAGCATAAAAAATGAAAAATGTAAACATGATACAATTTAAGAAACATTGAAACTCTTCCCTCAGCACTGTGGGACATCCCAGCAATATCTGACATGTCCACCATTCACAAGGGATTTCTGTACAAAACCAATTTTAGACAAAGGTGATTCTGTGATACATAGAAACACAGTTCAGTTTTTGAATCAGGATGCTCTGCATGAAGTGGGGATAAAACAGCCTGAACAATTCCTGATTTGCAAAGCTGTCAGTGGTGCATGGAGAAGGGGTTCAGGCTGCTTTTGTTGCTGAGGAAATGCTGAAACCAGCCTGACTAATTTCATCTCCTCCTGTCCTGGCTGAAGCTCCCCTCTTTCCCCTTCCACCCATTGTCTTTTGTCTCCCACCAGGCCCCCGGTGAAGAGCCTGGCTCTGTGCTCTCCATCACCTCCTCGGTGGCACTGCCAGGCTGGCATGAGGAGCCCCTCAGCCTTCCCTGCTACAGGCTGGACAAGCCCAGCTCCCTCAGCCTCTGCTCACAGCCAAAGGTCTCCAGCCCCACCTTGGAGCCCTTCCCTAACCCTGCTGCAGCTGTCAGACATCTTTCCTGCCCTGAGGAACCCAACCCAGGCCACAGTGACCTGGATCATGCACATCCTTGATGTCCTGGTCACACAGCCCAGCCCCTTGTCCCCGTGTCAGGCTCTGGGGTTGATTTGTGGAAGATCCTTGGTGGAGGCTGCAGTGCTGGGGGCAGGGGGGACCCAGAGGGACAGGGGACCCTGCTGGGCACGAGCAGAAGGGGAGACTTCTCTGGGAGGGAAATGTGAGTGGGGGCCAGGCAGAGTGACCCACACAGTGACCTCACACAGCCTATCTGGGATGTCACAGACTGCTGTATGATGTCACACAGCTGCCCTGTGATGTCAAAGCCTGCTCTCCAATGTCACACAGCCACTCTCTGATGGCACACAGTCCTCTCTATTATGCCATAGCTGATCAATGACCTCACATAACCCACTCTGTGATGTCATAGCCCACTCTATGGCCTCACTAATCCCATTCTGTGATGTTTCACAGTCCCCTTCGGACTTCACAGCTGCTCTTTGCCTCTATCATACACAGCCACAGAGGTGCCTCTATGACGCAGCCCCCTCTGGGACATTGCACAGATCCCCGGTTACATCACTGGCACTCTGTGACCTCACAGCCCCCTCTCTTGAATGTTCCTCAGTGTCACCTTTGGGGCAAGGGGAACAGGCAGCATTGGGCCAGAAGCATTTGGGCCCTGTGCCTGCAGCCCCCAGTGCCAGAGGTGCCCAGCAGCTCCCACAGGCTGCAGAACCTCTGCGCCACCCCTGGCAGACACAAGTGTCCGTCCTCGTCCCGGCGGACTAGGCACCGCTTGGAATCCCGGCCGGAGCGCGGCTTTGGATCGACCGCCGGGCTCAGTGGGGTGGGGACCCCTGGGAGCCCCCCAAACCCCTCCTGTCCCACGGGTTCCTGCTGCAGCCCCAGGGCTGTGCCCGTTCCTGTGTCACCATCCCTGCAGGTGCCAGGGCTGTATTTCCCTCCCAGGGATGGGGCCCTGCACGGTCCCAGACCCCCAAAACCCGGGATTGCTGTGGGGGTCTCACCTGGGCGCAGACACTCAGCAGGGAACTGTCCAAGGCCTGGGGGCTGCGGCACAGCAGGGACAGCCCTGGGGCACCCCTGGCTGCCTCCAGCTCACTCACAGCCAACACGGCACTGCCAAGGGCAAGGATGGCCGTGGTCCCCCCAGGGACACCCCAGGACCCCCTGTGCCCACCCATTTGCCCACCCCTCACCACGGTGTCCCCAAGCCCCGCAGGTCCCAAGGTGCACAGGGTGTGGGATGGGGACCCGCCCCTCCCAGAAGGATTCTGTCACCTCCCTTCCCCCATCACTGCTGGCTCGGGGCTGCTCAGGGGGTCCCAGCACCCCCCGAGGGGCCCGTGGCACTGGTTTGCCACGTCCCCCAGGAGCCGGGCAGGGGCCACCTCCCTGCAGAAGGAGCGCTGGGCACCCGCCCTCAGCCGGGAGGGGCCATGGAGGAGTGGCACAAAAGAACGAGCCTCCCACAGCCTGGGGAACTCCCTCTCCTGCACCAGGTGGGGTGGCAGCCCCACAGCCCCCTGAGTCCCCGGGGCCTCCCCAAACCCCCCCAACAGCACCTGGTTGTCCACCCTGGGGACAGCAAAAAGCTGGTTCTCCACAGGGCTGCCCTCCTTGCTCACCTCCTGCTCAGTGCTGATATCGGCAATGTTGGGATGTCACACAAGTGCTGGAGCTTCTGTGGGGACACTGCTGGGGTGACACCACTGCCACCCTCGTCCCCATGCTGTGGGTCCCCTGCCACAAACACTGGCAGCACCTCAGACCCACCAGGGATGGGAGGCAGGGGTGGGTGGCGGACTGTCCTCAGGGATGTTGGGCTGACCCCAGGGATGTCAGAATGCCCCCATGGGTGTCAGGTTCTCCTGTCAGATGCCAGACTGTCTCTATACGTGTCAGAATGTCCATGTGGCTGTCAGGTGGTCCTGTGGCTGCTGGGCCTTCCCAGCAAGGCCAGGCTGTCCCTATAGGTGCCACGCTGTTGGGGGTTAAGTTTTCCTGTGGAATTTTTCCCCCCATAAGTTGATAGGAGACTAAATATTGATAGTTAAAGGGTGCTTGACACAGAAAAAAGGGAGGTGATCACTGAGTTTAGGGGGAAGAAAAGGCTCCCAGGAGCTGAGGGTAGGGGGTTTGGGGTTTTTTTCGGCTCTCGGTTTTCCTGGAGGAGGACGCTCGAGCAACTGGTGGCTGCATTGGATTCCACAGTTAACAGAGGGATTCAGCCCTGAGAATTTCTATCATCTGTTAGAGTACCCAGGAATTCAGAGTCTTTTCGCCTGCCCTGCTGGATTTTGGGTCAGCCTGCGTCCAGCCGCTGCGGGTTCTCCGGCACTGCTCTCTTCGCCTGCCAGGACACACCCCTGCGTGCTGGGGACAACCCACCATTTCCAGCCATCAGCACCGGAGTTTCCACCGTTTGCTCCTCGGGGTTCTTGGTTCTGTTTTACTATTATTATAATTGCTGTTGTTGTTTGTCTGTCTGTCCTGTTATAGTTACTAGTAAAGGACTGTTATTCCTTTCCCCATAGCTCTGACTGAAAAGTTTTTTTTTTAATCTTCCAAATTATAATAACACAGAGGGAAGGATTTGAATTCCCCATTCCTAAAGAGGCCTGCCTCTCCCTAGCAGATACCTGTCTTTTCAAATCAAGACACACGCTGTCCCCTTGGGTGCCAGACTTGTATAACCAAGGGCCAATGTGGCACTGCAGGGCCTCCTGGAACCAAGGGCCATTTTAAAACTGCAGAGCCAAGTAGGGCATTGGGACACTGTGGAGCCTGATTGACCTGATGAGAATATGGTGACACAGTGAGACCTTATGGAAACAAGGATCCATTGTGACACTTTGGGGTCTCATGTAACCAGGAGTCCGACTGTGACACTGCAGAGCCAAGGAGATCATTATGACACTACAGGGTCTCATGGAACCAAAGGGCCACGGTGATGCTGCTACCAAAATATAAAAGAAAAAAATATAAACTGCTTAACGCCAAGGGAGCAGGAAGAAGCAGCATTCCTTATTCAGCCAGATACACAAGGAGGAATTGCTCCTCCCAAAGGTGCGCATGCTGAGTTCAGGAAAGTTCCTGCTTACAGACTGTATTTTAAAAACATATTCAGTGATTGTAACAGAATAAGCATACATAGATAGTAATTTCCCTGAAATCATTAAGAAATTTTCTCTCCCCTTCACAGAGGTGTTCTTCCATCCAGGGGGCCTCTTTGGTGGTCCCTGGTGGTTGGTGATGCTAGAGTCACACCTGACAGCCTGGTGGACTCTTAAAAGTTGGCACAACTGGAGCTGGTCATTTTCCAATTCTCCTTCTTACACAATGGGCATTGTGCAGTTCCATGGGCCAGTGGGTTTTGAAAAACAAGCATTGTGTGTGCTCACCAGGTGGAGATGGTTTTACATTTGTCAACATCCCCCTCTGTCAGGCATCTGAAGCTTCTCTTTCCTCCAAGCCTTTCTAGGCCTCACATCAGTGTCTGCTGGAATTCAATCTCCCTCCCCATCCCACAGCAGCCCTGCCTTTCCCTCCACCAGCCTTAGTCTCCAGCACAGCCATGGAGGCTCTTTGGGCTTTGGACTTTTCCTACACCCACCAAGGGCAGCTGAGCTCTGCCTTTGGCACAGTCAGCCCTGCCCAGCCCAGGCAATGCCCAGCAATTCCTTGTCTGTGCCTGGCCTTGCTGTCAGCCCCGGCAGCGGCTGCGTGGCCCCTTTGTGCCGCGCTGGCCCAGCCATGGTGCCACAGCCCCTGTGCAGGCCCGGGGCAGGACAGGAGCATTGCGGGTGGGAATGGCCCCTGTGCCGTGGTGCCCACAGCAGCCTTGGGGCTCTGTGCCCCATGGCCTCTCTGCTGGGCAGCCTCTGCCAGCTCCTGCACAGCCCGTGGCACCTGTGGGGCTGCACAGACAGCCCTGCCCCGGGCTCTGCCGGGCTCTGGGCCAGCAGAGAGGCCGGGCAGGGCTGGCCATGGCCGGGAACAGGCCCTGAGCCCCGCAGGAGGATGGAGCTGGGGCACAGCCAAACTGCCCCACAAACCTGGGCTGAGCAGCCAGGGCTGGCAATGGCTGGGGACAGAGGCTGGGAGTGACAAATGTCCTGGGCCCCCTCCTTGCTTTGTCCATGCCACCAAGGGCACAGAGCAGTCTCCTCTCTGGGCCACTTGCCTGTTTTCAATGCCTTCCACAGGTGTGGCCCTGCCTCACAAGGCCTGGGCTGAGTCCTGCCCCTGCACGCTCACACAGGCTGAGATGGACACTGATGGTTTCTGTGCCAGGCTCTCTCAGGCCAGCCCAGCTCCCTCCAAGCTCTGCCAGCTGCCCTGAGCTCTCTGCAGGACCAAGGGCCTCTCTCCAGCACAGCCCAGCCGGCTCTGGCCCCACAGCTCTGCTCAGGGCAGGCTGCTCTGGGCAGGGGCCCCACGGCCTCAGCCCCTCGGAAGGGCACAGCAGCAGCTGCAGCTCAGAGAGGGCTCAGCCCCAGCCATGGGGGAAGGTGCCTGGCCAAGGGAAAAGGAGGCTCCCTGGGTGCCCTGCTCTCCTCTCCAGGACATCCTGAGAGCTCCTCAGCCCCTGCTGCCATCCCATCTGCCCAGGCCAGCACAATAGCCCCGGCCTTGTGGCCCTCAGGAGCTGTTCCTGCTCCAGGCCCAGGGCCCATCCCAAAGCTGGGGCAGCCAGAAAGCTGTGCCCATTTCTGTTCATTCCTGCTCAAATGAGAATGGATCCTCAGCCACTTAGAAATTGCCGGTGAATTTTACTTTTTCAGAGGCCTCTTCTTCCTTGAGTTCTTCAGTTGAGAATCTTTTGACAAAGACTTATTAACATTTGTTCCAAAAATGCAAACAAGAAAAGCCCATGGGAGTAACTCAACTCTTCAAATCTTCTGTGGGTAATTAGTTCGATTTCAGAAGTGTATTCAAAGTGAATATACTATATTAAAAACAATGAAGAAATAGTTGTTTTGTCCTGTTTAGATTTCTTTTCCTGTTCACAGATTGATATTAACGATCCCCAGTTGATATTGATGCCCAGCACCTCCTAGTGCAGTCTGAATAGATCTGAAAATCCAGACCCTTCATGGGTGACAATCAATCACACTTTGTCCCTCATCCAGTCCGTGGGACTCAGATCAGCTGAGGAAAGTTTCTCTTCATTGCCAATATACAAAAGTTGAACATGGTGCTATTTAACACCCATCACAATTCTTCCCTTCCCATTCTGTGTAATGTCCCAGCTGCATGTCCATCCCACATCCACAAGGGATTTCGGTGCAACACCAGTTTTCAACAAAGATGATACTCAGATAGATATGAGCAATCGAGGTGTTGTATCAGGATGATCTGCCTGGACTGGAGGTCAAAACAGCTCCAACAGTGCCCTATTTGCAAAGGTGCCAGTCATGGATGAAGAATGGGTTCAGGCTGCTTTTGGCGTTGAGGAAATGCTGAAACCAGCCTGATTCATTTTATCTCTTCCTCTCTTGGCTGAAGCTCCTCTCTTGCCTCTTCCACCCATTGTCTTTTGTCTCCCACCAGGCCCCCGGTGAAGAGCCTGGCTCTGCGCTCTCCATCACCTCCTCGGTGGCACTGCCAGGCTGGCATGAGGAGCCCCTCAGCCTTCCCTGCTCTGGGCTGGACAAGCCCAGCTCCCTCAGCCTCTCCTCACAGCCAAAGGGCTCCAGCCCTAACTTGGGGCCCTTCCCTAACGCTGCTGCAGCTGCCAGACATCTTTCCTGCCCTGGGGAACCCAACCCAGGCCACAGTGACCTGCATAATGCACATCCTTGATGTCCTGGTCACACAGCCCAGCCCCTTGTCCCTGTGTCAGGCTCTGAGGGTTGATTTGCGGAAGATCCTCTTCTCCATCCACTGCTGTAGGCTCTGCCCTGTTATAATGGCTCCTTGGTTCCAGTGGGTCCCAAAGTGTCAGAAGAGTCTCCATTGTTCCATGAGGCCCCACAATGTCACTGTGGTCCCCTTGGCTCCACAGGGCTCCACAGTGTAACAATGATTCTTGGTTCCATGAGGTTCCTCAGTCACAATGGGCTCCTTGGATCCTCAGTGTCACAATGGCCCCTTGGTTCCATGTGGCCACACTGTGTCACAGTGGCTCATGAGACCACACACATTAATAATGCACCCTTGGTTCCATGAGGTTTTGTACTATAGCATGGTCACCTCGGTTCTGTGAGGCCCCGCCATCACCAAATATCCGAAATACCAGAATGAGACTTTAACACTAATTTGCCTCTTTAGGAGGGTATCCTTGATTTGGGCCTCGCATCTAGTGAAGGGTAACTCCTAACCTTACATGAACGTGTAATTCTACCACGGTGCTGCTTACATACAGTCACGCAATGTGTATTTATAGTTACACATTTCCATAAAAGCCACTTGAACTTCCCAGATTCACTCCTTGATTTTTCTATCACTACACTCTCGAGCTAGATGTCTTCTTTTTGTCTTCCAACCATCCTCATATGAAAAGCAGCCCCTTTACGTGACTGGTTTCTCGGCTAAAACTTCACAGCCAGGGTAGAAATGGAATTACCCTTTTGGTATCAAGCCCAAAGCTTTGCAGAGGCAGGCAGGACACAGAGCTGTCAGAAAAGGAAGGGGCCAGCGAGGTGGGGCAGCCGGGGGATGACGACAGCCTGCAGGGACAGAGGCGCAGGGCATGGACACCGTAGGACAGCCTGGGCTGGAGAGGGCACAGGGATGGGCAGCAGCTGAAAGGCCCTGACACAGCCAACTCCTGCAGCACTTGGGCCATGGCTGCTGGCCCTGGGCCTGAGCCATGAGCAGGAGACAAGTGACCCTGGCAGGCCTGGGGCCTCATTGCCTCCTTGTCCCTGCTCAGCAGCCTGGCAGGGGCCACCCCATGGTGCTGCCCTTGGCATTGCACATCCCCACATCCCAGTGTCCCGGGAAGAGCCCTGAGCACTGAGGGAGGGACAGGATCTGCCTTGGCAGGGGCTGGGGCTCAGGCCTTGGCCCTTTGCATTCCTGAAACACATCCAGGTTTGCTCAGCATCAGAGACACCTTTGCCTTGCTTGTCCCTACCTGTCATCACCGCCTGCAGTGTTCAGATTGAACTGATCAGGAAAAACATTTTCAGTGAGACTTATTAAAACTTCAAGAAATATTGGAATTTTTCATCTGACTTTGTTCTTGAGAAGTTTCTTGAGCACTCTGTGGAACTAAGTCTGATGTAAACAACACCAAAGCCCTAAGAGGGTCATTAAAGTCCTTGTGCTGTGTCTGTGCTGCAGAGCTGGGCTGAGCTCCTGGCACAGAGGCAGCTCTTGTCAACCAAGAAGAGCTTCAAAAAGACATTTCTCCTGAGGAGCAGCTCCTCTCCCAGCCCAGAACAGCTGATGGCACTGCCTGCAGTTACCTGAGGCACTGAAACAGACACAGACTCAAGGAAACTAGAAGGACAATTCTGAGTTTCTTCATGGAGAAATCATCACCACTCCTGACACGGTCAGTCTCTGGCTGCAGGGATCTCCTGAAGCTGACCCAGGACAGGACTGACATGACTGTAAGGATGGCTCTGCTGCCCTTTCTGCTTTGGGGGAGGATGTGCTCCAGAGTGGGGCTGCCCTGGGCACCGTCAGAGGGACAGGGCAGGATGGCTCCTGCTGCCAGGGACGGCTGCAGGGGCTGAAGCTGGGGCTGCAGCCAGGGGTGCCCAGGGCTGTCCTGCAGAGCAGCTCCTGCAGCCCTGAGGGCTCTTGACCAGGCCAGGGGATCTGCCACCTGCCAGGGGCAGCTCTCAGCCTGCCTGGGAGCTCCCCAAGGATGGTGGGGAGAAGTTGGACGTGGAAGGAGTGACCCCCACCAGGGCAGATTCCTTCTGCTGTGGAGATGGTGCTGCATGGCCAGGGCTGCTCTCGGCTTTCTCCTAAAGGAAAGGGAAAGGGGCTGTCAGGTTTGTCTGTGTCACTGAGACTCCTGCACTGTCACCCTGGGGATCAGCAGATCTGCCTCAGAGCTCCCTCAGAAAGTGCCTCCTCACCCTCCTCGACCTACAGACAGCACCAGCAGCACCTTGGCTTGCAGCACCTCGGTTTGTCTGAGCTGCCCTTAAGGCCCTGCTGCCAGGGAGCTGCCCCTGGGCAGTGCTGTGTGCTGGGAGGGGTGTGCAGGGCAGAGCTGAGCCCCCAGGGCTGGGCTGGGCTCTGGGAGCACTGGTAGGGACAGGGCTTGTATAGAGAGAAGCAGCTCCCAATAGGCAAAACTCCAGCAAGCAGAGAACCAAACCAGCCCTTGGAACGTGTCCCTGGCCAGCTGCAGAGGGAAAGAGATAAGGGTTTAGAAAAATTAACTTTGAAATTGTAGCCTTTAAAAAATCCACTTTATTTTGCAAGAATTTTTAGGTGTGTCCATTGTGAATTAGAGGGAGAAACAGCCAGACACATCAAATGTCCAACAGCAGCTCCATCAGCCACTTCCTCCTGCTGCCATTGGCAGACACACGGCAGCTGCAGCTCCTGCACTTCTGCCTCTTCCTGGGCATCTCCCTGGCTGCCCTCCTGGCCAACGGCCTCATCATCAGCGCCGTAGCCTGCGGCCACCTCCTGCACACGCCCATGTTCTTCTTCCTGCTCAACCTGGCCCTCACCGACCTGGGCTCCATCCTCACCACTGTCCCCAAAGCAATGCACAATTCCCTTTGGGACACCAGGAAAATCTCCTACACAGGATGTGCTGCACAGGTATTTTTGCTTGTATTCTTCCTAGGGTCAGAGCTTGCCCTGCTCACTGTCATGTGCTACGACCGCTGTATGTCCATCTGCAAACCCCTGCACTATGGGACCCTCCTGGGCAGCAGAGCTTGTGCCCACATGGCAGCAGCTGCCTGGGCCAGTGCCTTTCTCAATGCTCTCATGCACACGGCCAATACATTTTCTGTGCCCTTGTGCCAGGGCAATGCCCTGAGCCAGTTCTTCTGTGAAATCCCACATATCCTCAAGCTCTCCTGCTCACACTCCAAACTCAGGGAACTTGGGCTTCTTTTATTTTCCATCTGTTTATATCTTGGTTGTTTTGTGTTCATTGTTTTCTCGTATGTGCAGATTTTCAGGGCTGTGCTGAGGATCCCCTCTGGGCAGGGACGGCACAAAGCCTTTTCCACCTGCCTCCTTCACCTGGCCGTGGTCTCCCTGTTCCTCAGCACTGGCTTTGTTACCTACCTGAAGCCCCCTTCCATCTCTTCCCCATCCCTGGATCTGTCCCTGTCAGTTCTGTACTCGGTGGTGCCCCCAGCCTTGAACCCCCTCATCTATAGCCTGAGGAACCAGGAGCTCAGGGATGCCCTGAGGAAAATGATGGCTATATCTTTGCATAAATAGTGAAGTATGTCCTGCTGCAGAGCATTCAGAATGTACTTCTTTACAACCTCAACCTTTCTTTTCCTATTTGTCTATTTTTTCATTGGTACTGTTTTTATTCTTCTGTTGTATTATTTTTTATAACCTACTGTATTATTTTTCTTAGCATTTCTGCATAAATTTGTACCTTTCCTTTGAAGCACAAAACATTTTAATGTTCCTGCTGCATTTAAATAAAAACAAGTCACTGCTCTGCCCTGTGTGTCCAAGATGTTTCCTCTGCCCATCTCTGTCTCTGCAGGGGCAGTGCCTGTGAGCAGAGGTGGAGGGAAGAGACTCCCAGCACAGCAGCACAGCCAGGGACAATGGCCCTGGCTCTTCCCACATCTGCTCTTCCCAACTCCAGCCTCTCCTTCCCAGCCCTGCTGTGGCTGTCAGGCCCGAGTGCTCTGGCAGCTTGGTCACTGTCCTGCTGCGTGTCCGTGCTGTGCCCACAGGCAGGGACAGGCCATGGGCACTGCTGGGACACAGCTGGGCTCCAGCACAGCAGCTCCAGCAGCAAAGGGATCTCCTGAGGGCAGGGCAGGAAGGCTTTGCTCTCCTCTAGAGCTGCTGTCAGGAATGTGCTCCAGGAATGTTCTAGCAAAGCAAAGCTCACTGCCCAGGGACAGAGGGGGAGTGTGCAAGGTGGGCACACAGCAGTGTCCTGGCACAACCAGAGCTCCTGGCATGGACCTGAGGGAGCAGCCGAGCAGGGCCTGGGCTGTGTGTTTGTTCTGGGGACAGCCTGGGAAGGTGTCCCAGGACAACTGTCTCACACCAGCCCCTGCAACCACCATTGCCAGCACAGGCCTCTCCCCTCACCTGCACGACGCTGTTTGTCCCTGCATGGAGGGACACGAAGTGACCAGGCCAGCAGTGTGTGTTTGCTCTGTACTGAGAAGATTTCAGCAGTGCATCGTGTGTGGGGGGGGAGGTGAACCAGAGTGAGCCCAAGCACCATCATCAGCACTCGGGGCTGGCACAATTCCAGTGGCACAAACACTACCTTGAAGCCACTTCACTCTCAGAGTAATCTCCTCTGGGAAACCACCTGAATTCTGAATGTGCTTAGGACTGCATATAGAGAAACATCCAGGGCAGGGAGGCTCAACGGAAAATGCTCAGGATAACCAAGGACTGGACAGAGAGACTACTGGGCTGGGGGTCTGTGGGGAGAAATCACAGCTGCCTCCCTTCTGAACCACCCTGGGGACCTGGACAGGGCTGTGCTGTGTTCTGTGCACTGACCTGGCCCTGTGTGATATGGAAAAGGCCTTTGGTGTCAGGGATGTTGAGAAGGCTGGGCAATGTCACTGTGAGAGCTCTCTCAAAGCCCTTGGAAGGGCCAGAGCCATCCCAGAGTGTCCTGGGCACTTGGGAAAGGTAGACATGGAACTGGTCTGTGAACGGGGCAGGGAGGGGACTGTGAGAGTCCCAGACTGGTCAGGCTCAGCAGGGAAGGGGATGTGGCAAATCCTCCTGCAGCCGTTCCAGGCACTGACGGGACAAGGCAGGGACTGCAGAACCCACGTGGGAGGGAAAAGAAGGGGATGTTGTGTGCCCAGACTTTAGCCAGGCCTGTGACATGATCTGCTGTGGTCTCCTCAGAGCCAGACTGGAGAGACCTGGGCTGAAGGACTGGAACCTGGGGTGGGTGGGAATTTGGCTGAACAGTGAGGGTCAGTTGTCACCCATGGTACAGAGTCCTCTTGGCAGCCACTCCCTGGTGACATCCTTCAGTGACCAGCATTGACCACCTCTGTGGAACATTTCTATTAACTCTACAGTGGCATGGAATGCACTTTCAATTCCTTTGTGGATACTGACAAATTGTAGGGAGTCTGTGACTGAACTCATCCAGTTAATGGTGACTGCAAAACATAATCGGGCAGTTTGACTGAGGTGAGTGAATTTGTCTTGCCATCAGGTGCCAACCAAGCCACAAGAAAAGGGAGAAAAAATTATGCATTAAAAAAAAAGGCAGTTCAAAAGGGAAAAACCCAAACCCAAGCAAAATACCCCCAAAAAACCCCCCAAAACCCCAATGAAGTAAAACCAAAGCAAGACCCCTCACAACAACACAAAACCCCCACAAACAAACCAACCACAAAAACAAATGTCACAAACAGAAGAAAAGCAAATCCACAGGAAATCTCCTATCAGTGGAAAATATTTAACCACCTTGTGGTAGGAGAGGATTCTGTATTCGTAGGTGCTGTTTTGAAAGGAAAGTGTCTTTAAAAAGAAATTTATCCCTTACCCCCCCTACTTTTCTAAGTTTATTGCTCATCATGGTGTGACATGGAATGGAATATCCCCTGGGTCAGTCCAGCCCAGCTGTCCCATCCCTGTTCCCTCAGGAACACTTGCCCATCCCAAGCCTGTAGGTTTGGGGGGGTTGCAGACACGCCTCAGGTGGGGTGAGTGCTGTGACAAGGACAGGAGAACAGAACAACGTTTACTTTCATCACAGACAGTAGAACAGAACAGCACATCCTTGGAGAAATGGGTAAAGGATGTAACTCCGGCAAACAGAAGTCATTCAAAATGCAAACTGGTTGTCAGCTCAGCACTGCAAGGCTGACAAAACAGAAATTAATAAGAACAATAATATTGCCCATACTCAAAAGCAAGGGTCAAGGAACATCCACCTAAAAATGACACTGCATGTTGAAGACAGGCGCCAAAGAACCATAAAAGGACTTGAGATAAGGGATGCAGCTATGTCAAATAAATTCGAAAGAAGTCGGGATGGCTAATGAATGCATAATGAGTGCGTGTGATAAAAACTGTTCGTTCAATGCTCAGTGCACTCACATGGAGGAAGGATCACTTGAGTGACCACCATGCTGTAGTAAAGAATATCAGCTCTCAAATACTCAAAACTGTATTTGAAATTTTCTATCCAGTGGATTTCCGTATCAGTGGTGTCCTTGATTCCATTACATCCCACAGTTTCACAATGGCCCCTTGGTTCCATGAGGTCCTGTTGTATAACAATGGGCCCTTGGTTCCATTAGAGTCCATAATGTTAAAATGGCCTCCTTGATTCTGCACTGCCACAATGCTCTCCTTGGTTCCAGAGGGCCTTGGTGTGTCCCAACAGCCCTTTGGTTCCATGAACTGCCATAGTGTCACCATGGTCTCTTGGATCTGCAGGATCACAATGGTCAATTGATTACAAGCAGCCCCGCTGTGTCACAATGGACCCTTGGTTCCATGAGGCCTCACTGTATAACACTACCCCTCAGTCCCATGAGGTTTTGTACTCTCAACAATGGTCTCGTTGGTTCCACAGTGTGAAAATGGCCACTTGGTTCCATAAGGCTCCTCAATGTCACAGTGGTCTCCTTGGTTCCATGTGGTCCTGCTGTGTCACCACAGCCTCCTCGTTCATGAGTTTCTGTAATGTCAACAATGGTTACTTTGTTCCAATGAGGGCCCGCTATGTCACAATGGACCCTGGGTTCCATGAAGCTCTTCAGTGTCACAATGGCCCCTTGGATCCATGAGGTTCTGTACTGTCTCCATGGTCTCCTTGGATCTCATTGTCGTAACGGACCATTGGTTCCATGTGGCCAAATGTGTCACAATGGCCCCTTGGTTCCACAGGTTTTATACTGTAACAATGGACTCCTCGGTTCTGTGAGTTACCCTGCTTTCAGCAGGGGTTTCTTTGGTAACAACGAGGTCCTGCTGTGTGTCAGTGCACACTTGGATCCTTGAGGATCTGGAGTTTCACAAAGGATCCTTGGTTCCACAAGACCCCGCTGTGTAACAATGGATCCCCTGTTCCTTGGGTCTGTATAGAGCTTTATTGACCCTTGGGTCTATGAGGTTCCTTTGTGTCACAATGCAGCCTTGTTTCTAGCAGGTTCCATAAAATCACAATTGTCTCCTTGATTCCATGAGCCCCTGCTGAGTCATGATGGACCCTTGGTTCCATAAGGATTTGCACTGTCACAATGATCTCCTTGGTTCCATGAGGAACACAAAGCTTTGCATAAACACTGAGTAACACCTGCTTAATACACCTGGGAACATCTACTTGCATTCAAAAAAGAGCAGTTAAAGGTGAGAACAGCACCAGCAGCTTCCATCTGCAACTGAGACCCAGGAAAAGGCCAGGGACAGAGAATTTGGCTGAAAGAGTAATAGAATTCTGCTTAAAGATCAGAAAATTCATAATACAAAGATAATGTCTGGTGACACTGTCCCTTGTAGAAAGGTGACATCATTTAAAGCAGCCTGTACTGAGTATGTGGTTCCTTTGTGGGGTTTGCTGTTTAGGAAACCTGCTCAGGCTTTTCCATTCTTTCCTTACAAACAAGAAAACTTCTGGGCCTGTGTGCAGGCAGAGCCCTGAGGAGAGCATGGGGGACATGGTGCAGTGGGCTGGAACATCCAGCTGCAGAGCTCAGGAGAGAAGGTTTTGGTGCAGGGCACAGGTGTGATCGCAGCACGCAAAGGAATAACAGGGAGACCGGAGATTTGCAGGGCAGAGTTGCTCCTCAGAGAGAGAGCCCAAGGCTGAGCTCCTCTGCCTGTTTACTTCTTACTTTTTATACATTTGTGGATCTGGTTGTGGATTGGCTTCTGGGGTTACCACCTCTCAGCCCAGTGGTCAGACCAGCTGTCAGTTACAATTGTTTTCAGGTTAGAAATATGTAAACAAAGGACAGGGAATGAAAACCAGAAGGTTTGATTATGTTCTCATGTGTGAGAAAACTGCTCCTAGTATTGTGCAGAAACTAAAGAAACTGACTCCATCTTATGAATAATTGGAAGGCTTTAAAAAAACTCAGAAAAACCAGGGTGAGAATCTACCCTTTTAACTTTACAAAAAAGAAAAAACAGAAAAACAAAAATTAAGACATTTACAAAAGGAATATATACAAATTCAATCAGTCTGTGGAGGAATCATCAGAGCGATCACTCAAGGATTCATCCACTTGGTGACTTCGAAGTTGATCACGGCTTACACCTTGCCTGTCAGCTGAATTCTCCCTCTATGGTCGCAGGTCAGGACGGACACACTTTGAAGGTAGCCAGCGTGTCCCAGTGTCCGTGGACACACACGCATACCCTCGCCCCATAGCGATTAGGTCATAGGGTCCTTCCCATTGCTTAGTGACTAAATTTCAGACCCATACCTTCGCTCGAGGCTGTTGCTCACCATCCGAAGCCTGCAACGAGAGATGATGGTTCAAAATGACAGGATTATTTGAGTTCTGAGGCGCCGTAAGGTGATTGACGGTGTACAAAGCCTTTGCCAACCGACTGTGTGGGTTTTCACCCTGCATTCCCCGTTTTTGTTTTTGAAGAACACGCTTGAGTGTACCGTGAGCGTGTTCTACAATCGCCTGTCCCGTCGGAGAATGAGGGATGCCAAAGTTATGTGACACACCCCACGACTGTAGGAGCTGCCATTCCTGCTGTGAGGCATGAGCAGGACCATTGTCGGTTTTCACAGCAGAAGGTACGCCAAGAACAGCAAAGGCCTGCCTCCAGTGGGCAATGACATCACGGGCTTTCTCTCCCGTGTGAGCAGAAGCCCACATCGCAGAGGAGAACGTGTCCACCATGACATGCACATACTTGAGCCGGCCAAACTCGGCGACCTGGGTGACATCGGTCTGCCAAAGCTCCAAGGCTTTAAGGCCTCTGGGGTTAACCCCTGCCAGCAATGGCGCACCAAGGGTGTGACAGTCGTTGCATGAACTCGACAATCTCACGAGCCTCAGTGGCCGTCAGTTGGAACTGCTTCTGCAGCGTATGCGCATTTTGGTGGAAAAACCCATGCGATGCCTTGGCCTGCGCGAGCACGTCAGGCTGAGGGGCTACCCACGCTGGGTTAGCCAACTTGTCAGCCCTCGCGTTACCTTCCGCTACAAATCCTGGCAAGTTAGTGTGACTCCGTACATGCAGAACGTAATATGGATGAACTCTGGCCTGAATTGCGCACGACAGGGCCTTCAGTAAATAAAACAAGGCAGGGTTACTGACCTCCTTCAAAACTGAACAACCCAATCGCTGTGCAAAGTCGGCAACATAGGCTGAGTCCGTGACCAAATTGAAAGGTTCCTGGGAAAATTTCTCAAATGCCATGACAGCAGCCCTTAGTTCAACCAGTTGGGCTGACCCATCCTCATGGCCTTCCAAAACCTGCCACTCAGATCCATCCTGCCAGGTAACAATGGCTTTTCCTCTTTTGCCTGAACCGTCAGTGAAGACGGTGGGACCTTGCACTGGCTCTTGGCTATTTTTGGGTCGTAGAGAAAATTGAGTATTTTTCACCACTTGCAATAGCTTGTGGCTAGGCAGATGGTAAGTGATCTGCCCTGAAAAACCCTCAAGAGCACTTTGCAGCGAAACATTGTTCGCATAGCTCCAATCAAATTCCTCCCTCTGAACCGGGAGTATGATCTTTGAGGGATCTGCACCCATCAATTGCAAACAGCTTTGCCGGCACTTGATTATCAAGCACGCAATCGATTCAAACAGCGCTGTCACCATCTTATGAGGCTGATGAGGCAGGAAGACCCATTCTAAGATGTGCAGGGGATCAGTCCAATCATCATTCCATTGGCCGATGATACCTGTAGGATGTAAATCAGGAGTGGTGATGAACACAGTGACATCAATGGAAGGTTCAATGCGGTACACCCGGCAAGCCGAAACAGCTTGCTGAACCTCCTCCAGCACTTTTCATGCCTCGGGGGTCAATTCACAAGGTGACTTTAAATCAGTGTCCCCTTTCAACAATTCAAACAAGGGACACAGTTGTGCTGTGGTCAGTCCCAAGTAAGGACGTAACCAAGTGATAACACCTACCAGCTTCTGAGCATCATTCAGTGTCTTCACCGATTGCACAAATTGCACCTCCTGGTGATGGATTGTCCGTTCCAGAATTTTGATTCCCAAATATTTCCATGGAGGTTGTTGTTGTACCTTTTCTGGAGCCACCTGCAGTCCATGTGAATGCAGAGCATTCAACAACTGAGGCTGTATCCTCAGCAGCTCATCCTGGGTGGGCGTAGCCACCAAAATGTCATCCTTATAATGACAGATGTGAGCATCAGGAAACTGCTTGCGAACTCCAGACAAGGCACGGGCTACATACCATTGGCATAACACTGGGAAATTTCGCATGCCCTGTCGCAAAACTCTCCATTGATACCGCTGTGCGGGCTCGGCATTATTTATTGTTGGTACCGTGAAGGCAAATTTTGGTCTGTCATCGGGATGCAGAGGGATCATAAAAAAACAATCCTTCAGATCCACAATGAGGACCGGCCAGTCCGCAGGAAGCATGGTAGACGATGGCATACCAGCCTGCAATGTCCCCATGCCTTCCATCACGGCATTGATCTTTCGGAGGTCTTGTAGCAACCTCCATTTCCCAGACTTCTTTTTGATACAAAAGACAGAGGAGTTCCAGGGACTGGTAGATGGTTCCAAATGCCCCTGATCCAACTGCTCCTGTACGAGTTCACGAAGGGCGATTAGCTTGTCATGAGGGAGGGGCCACTGGTTCTCCCAGATGGGTCTGTCCACCAGCCACCATAAAGGAGGTGTGGGACACTCTGTGCCCTTCATCACAGTGGCCCCAGTCAAAAATCTGTTCCCATTCGCACCCAGCACGCGGCCAAAACATCCCTCCCTCAGAGGTTCTGAGCAATCTCAGTAACATGAGGCCAAATTATGGCTGTCTGTCCCTCTGTGTTCCTGATGGCCACAGGATTCCGGCTCACGTAGCATTGCTTCGTTCCTCCTAAGCCCGCGATCGATGTCTTGGCCAGGCTGAAAGGCCACTGCGGGGGCCAAGCAGCCAGGGAGAGAATGCTCACGTCGGCCCCGGTATCTAGGAGGCCATGAAGGTGAATCTCCGACGGCCTGGCACCAACAATGGACACGGTACACAGCATCTCAGGACAGTCTTTGGTCAGGACAGCAGTCCAGCGCACTTGAGGTGGCCCAGTAGAGCCGAAGCCGCTGTCACCTAGCGACCGGTCCTCGATTCTGGAAACAGAAGACTTATAAGGAACAAGTTGAGCAATTTGTGTGCCTTTTGGGGTAGTCAGAGGGTGGGTGGGTGTGGAGACCATTGCGTGAATCTGTCCCGAGAAATCCACATCAATCAGTCCCAGGTGCACCATGATACCCTGAATGGTGGCACTGGACCTCCCCATCAGGAAAGCACTCATGCCATCACCCAAGGGACCAAAGGCATCCAGGGGAACCTTGTGCATTTTGTCCGAATCAATCACGACAGACTCGGCTGTGCAGACATCAACACCTGCTGAACCGCGGGTGCTGGCTGCAAGCCTGCTGAGCAGATCTCCATTGGTTCAGGCTGAGGCAGAGACATTTGTGTCTGCACGCGTCTCACCTTCGCGCTCTGCGTCGCGTTTCCCGAATTGCCCAACGGCTGACCATTCACATGCACCGTTGCCTATACACGCATTCGCAGCGTGCCTTCCACATTCGATTCGGCCTTCCACGTCGTGCACAATGAAACAAGACAGCTGTAGGCTTCTGTGCCTTTCTGCCCTGTTTCTTCCTGGCCCGAGCACCCCATTGCTGCCATTGCACCCCCTGGGGAACAACCTAAGCAGGCTGCACAGCAGCAGCCACAGCCGGCTGCACGGCCGCAGGCACGACTGGTTGGACTGCTGTAGCCACCGTCGGTTGGACAATCGTAGCCACAGCTGTCTGTACAGCTGTAGCTACGGCAACCATCTGTTGGCTGGAAGGGGTTACCCTCGCACAGGCCTCAACCATCTGCGACATGGGCGGATCCCCAGGAAGCGCCTCAATTATCCCCTTGCAAACAGCATTGCAGTTGCTTCGAGCAAGGAACTGAAGCATGAGCTTCCTTGCCTCAGGATCACTCACCTGCTTCTCAACCGCAGCAGTCAGCTGTCCTGCAAAGCACAGGAAGGGCTCATCAACTCCCTGGACGATCGTTACAAAGGACTCCTGTGGAGTAGCCAGCTGTAAGGTCTGAACCAGGGCTGCCATGCCTGTCTGCTGGCACTGCTCCTGGACCGAGGGCTCAAAACCAGCCTGCCCATCGGCCCTGGTATAATTGCCTGTTCCCAGTAGCATATCGGTATTAATCATACGCCTAGGATCACCTGGACCCAGTGTCACATTCCGTTCCACCGCTCTGACTGCCAACTGAGTCCATTTATGCTCAAAGAAGTCATATTCGACGGGTGGGAAAAGGGCGATTTTGGAGTCCAGGGCATTCTTTTGGTTGCCCTGGAGGGTCAGGGATGTGGGCAGAGGGGTCTGGGACCCTGAAACCACCTGAAAAACAGAGAAAGCCCCCGACAGGGCCCGAGCCAAGCTCTGAATGTCAAAGGGCATCAAAAGACTGGCATTAAAATAACTGAGGACTTGCATCACCTCGGCTGAGCCCTGACCATACTTTCTGACTGCATCACACAGCTCTGCCAAGGCCTGCCAAGCCAAGGGTTGATAGGTGTTATGAGTAACACTCTGAAGGACAGGGAAGGCCTGACGACCCTCAGATGAAGCAGCAGCACCTGCCATATCCTGCCCTGTGGGCCCCACAGGGTCAGAGGCAGGCACTCGGCTGGGGACCGGCTGAACACCAGACACTGCAGGTCCAGCACCAGCATCAGCACCATCGCTCAGTCCTTCAGCCTCAGCTTTCACCTCTCCCCAGAATCGCCCACGGTCTTTCAGGCATACGGTCACCTGACGGGGGGGAGCGCCCACCAGGCTGTGGAGGAAGAGCCAACAGCGTGGGGCCCTTTGCTCTTGTCAAAGACCGGCCGCATTCCGGCCGTGTCCCCGTTCGCGCTGAACTTAAACACCCCGGTGCCTGCAGCTGCCGTAGCCTCGCAACGGGAAGCGGAGATGGAGCCGGGCCAGCCGCTGCTGCTGGGCCCGCTGCATCCTCAATGGGGCTGGAGCCCGATGGCAGTGCCGCGGCACCGGCCGCCGGAGACCAGTCAAAACGCTCCGCGGCAGGCACACATCCCAGTGCAGCTGGGAAACCCGGGCTGCATTCAGGCTGAGACGGCGACAGCACCTCAGCCCCCGCAGGCTGGCAGCCCATCAGAGCTGGCAGCGCTGGAGTCTCTCCCCACCCCGCGAGCACCGCCCCCAGCCGCAGCCCATGGAGCTGGCGTGGGGAGCGGAGGGTCCGGGACCTCCCCGAGAAGAGTCCCAGCGGGGGGGTGGAGGCTCACAGCAGGCACCGCCACCCTGAGCGGAGCCGTCAGCCCGCCCAACTGGGATGGTGTCCATCGAAGAACCGACTGGGACCCTGCCTCCAGCAGCGTCCATGCCCCGCACTCCCTCAGCAGGCGGCACGGGGACAGAAGCAGCCAATGCAGCCCCCTCTGGCCCCAGCCCAGGTGGGAGGGTGGGGTGTTCCACTTCACCTGACTCCATCGGATAGATGATGGACGTGCCATGGCACGGACACCACACAGTGACCGAATCCCGGTCAAACAACAGTGGGGCCCGTGCCCCCGGGACGCCCTCCTCCACCAACACCCGAAGGCATGGAGGGGAGGCGGCCCTGCCCCACTCCGGTGGTTCCACGGCTCAGGGACAGGCGGGACCGGCCCCAGGCTCACTGGGGTCCTGCCCCCCTGCTGCCCGAGCAGCGCCGACTGGCTTGGGACGCGCTCTTCCCCTCAGAGAGCAGCTCCGGAGCCCGAGAGTGAAAGACCCTCCGGAACAGTGAGCAGGGAGGGAGGGGGAGAGTCCGTCTCACAATGGAGCTGAAGTTCGGGCTCAGACAATACTTCTGGGTCAGATATAATGACCCCACCCTCCTCCAGCCCCCCGTCCTACTTCGAAATGGGGGGGGCAGCCCGTGAGGTCTGCGAGCTTGGGGGGGTCAGCCTCAACACAGCCCCCTCAAATAATTTCCACTGCACCAACAATCGTGAAACCTCATCATCATATTCTGTTTCGAGTACCTCCAACAGACATTCCCCCAGGAGGAACCACACCTCCCAACAGAGCACGTCATCTGGCATGGGAAAGAATCCACACTCTCTGCCCCACACGAACAGATGCTGAAGCCCCTCCCAAGAGACCTCAGCGTGTTTCCGCTCCAAGAGGATCCTCCAAAGCTCCAACACCAGAGTGTCCTGCTGAGCAGGCACACAACAGGGAAAGAGGGGAAGAAAAACCTCACCAGACTGTTCTGTCACACAGATGGGTCACTAATTGTTGTAGTGGCAAGCAAAGCGATAACACGGAGACAAGAGGTCTGCAGTGCAGGGTTTCTCCCCGAAAACCAGGGCAGGGAAAGCAGCTTGTTTATTTCTTTCATTTTTATACATTTGTGGGTCTGGTTGTGGATTAGCTTTTGGGGTTACTACCTTGTCACCCCACTGGCCAGACTAGCTGTCAACGAACATTATTGCATTATTTTAAGGCTAGAAATATGGAAACAAAGGACAGGGAACAAAAATGAAAGGTTTGTTTACATTCCCATGCGTGACAAAAAGCGAAACACTGCTCCTAATATTGTGCAGAAACTAAAGAACCTGACTCCATTTTATGAACAAGTAGAAGGCTTTAAAAAAATTCAGAAAAACCAGGGTGACGTGGGACCACAGTAAAGGTGGAAAGAATCAAAATTACAAAAGGCACAAACAATGGTCTTTCTTTGTGGATGATGTTGAAAAACTAAAACACATGAAAAAAACTCCCACAATCAAACCAACAAGAAGTATCAAAGATGACTTTTATTACAAAGGATTTGCAGAAACTGGCCAGCAGTTCAATGTTTCAGAAATCGTCCAGTGATCAGTGTCCACACTGCAGCCTTGAGCTCCTGGTTCCTCAGGCTGTAGATGAGGGGGTTCAAGGCTGGAGGCACCACTGAGTACAGAACTGACAGGGACAGATCCAGAGATGGGGAAGAGATGGAGTGGGGCTTCAGGTAGGTAACAAAGCCAGTGCTGAAAAACAGGGAGAGCACAGCCAGGTGAGGGAGGCAGGTGGAAAAGGCTTTGTGCTGTCCCTGCTCAGAGGGGATCCTCAGCACCGCCCTGAAGATCTGCCCATAGGAGAAAACAATGAACGCAAAAGAGCTGATATATAGAGAAGCACTTAGCACAGTGAGCCCAAGTTCCCTGAGTTTGGAGTGGGAGCAGGAGAGCTTGAGGATGTGTGGGATTTCACAGAAGAACTGGCCCAGGGCATTGCCCTGGCACAGGGGCAGGGAAAATGTATTGGCCGTGTGCAGCAGAGCATTGAGAAAGGCACTGGCCCAGGCAACTGCTGCCATGTGGGCACAAGCTCTGCTGCCCAGGAGGGTCCCGTAGTGCAGGGGTTTGCAGATGGACACGTAGCGGTCGTAGCACATGATGGTCAGGATGGAAAATTCTGATGTCATAAAAAAGGCAAAGAAAAAGAGCTGCACAGCACATCCTCTGTAGGAGATGGTCCTGGTGTCCCAGAGGGAATTATGCATGGCTTTGGGGACAGTGGTGCAGATGGAACCAAGGTCAGTGAGGGCCAGGTTGAGCAGGAAGAAGAACATGGGCGTGTGCAGGAGGTGGCTGCAGGCTACGGCGCTGATGATGAGGCCGTTGGCCAGGAGGGCAGCCAGGGAGATGCCCAGGAAGAGGGAGAAATGCAGGAGCTGCAGCTGCCGCGCGTCTGCCAATGGCAGCAGGAGGAAGTGGCTGATGGAGCTGCTGTTGGACATTTGCAGTGTCTGGCTGTTTCAACCTGTAGGAGGAAAGATAATGAAGTTTGAGGGGAGATTTCTCATTGAAGAGTCAAAACCCTTTCTCACAGACTTTTCCCTGCCAATAAATACCACCCCTTTGTGTACGTCTAGCAGAACTTCCTTCATCTTGGTTGCTGGAGATTGCTGCTGGCCAATACTGAATGAGGAGCCAGACCTCAAGAAGCCGGATACCCTGGAGTCAGCCCTGACCCCCAGTCAGTGCATGGGAACAGTGAGGGTAGGGACCAGTGTTGGTGTTTGAACTTGGACAAAGAATCTCCTCCTAAGGCACAGGAGCTGCCAGGGTGAAGGGATGGGGATTGCAGGAGGCAGAATGAGAGATTCTGCTGCACCTGGGGAGAACAGAGAGCCAGTGAGGCAGGAGGATTGCAGGAGGCTTAGTGCAGACTGAGGGGAGCTGCTCTGTCCCTCTCTCCTGTTCCCAGCTGCCCTGGACTTGCACCTTTCTGAGCTCCAATCCCGTATTACCCTGGAAAGCCAGGAGATACTGCTGAGAGCAGAGGGATCCCTGGCACACAAAGTGGCTCCTGCCTTTCCCAAAGTCAGGGAGAGTCGGCTCATTGCCAGCCTGCCCTGCCCAGAGCTCCCCAGGGCAGAGGGAGCTGGGATACCCCATTGCTGTGCTCAGCCTGCACAGGAGGAGCCCAAGGGCTGGGCCTGAGCCTGCAGCTGGAACTGCCATTCCCAGAGAGCCCGTCAGCAATGCCAGGAGCACCTGGGCAAGGCAAGGAGAGAGAGAGCCAGGCCCTGAGGAAAAGCCTTTCCCTGCCCAGCCCTGCACAGCCCCTGCCAGGCAGCAGCAGTGCAGGACAGTGGCCCTCAGGCCCTGGTCAGCAGGGAATGGGCACATGGCAGGAGAGATGCCCTTCATCTCTGGGGCTGCTCTGCGGGCCCAGGAGGGGACTGAGGGCCCCGAGCCCCCGGGCTGAGGGCTGTGCTGGCTGCGAGGGGACACAAGAGCTGTGCTGCTCAGGGCAGTGTGTGCCCTGCAGGGCAGGGCCGGCAGGTGCCACATCTCCCCTGCAGCAGGGCTTCCCTCAGCACTGCCTCCCTCCCTCCCTGCCCACGCCTCTGCTGCTGGAGCTGTCCCAGCCCGAACTGTTCCTATGGCCCCGGGCTCCTTCCCTGCCAGTGCTGCCAGAGCCCAGCCCAGCCCCTGGGCCAGCTCTGCCCTGCAGCTGCTCGGGGCTGCAGGGATTAGAGAACAGCTCCCCCAGGCCTGGGCACCATGGGAAGGGGATGCTGGATGGATCTGGAGGCTGGGGAGCTGGAGGCACTTACTGAGGTTCCCAGGAATCCTCATCCTGATGGTTTAAGAGCCTGAGTCCCTGGTCTGCCTGGCACAGCTGAGTTTCCTTTCCCACCAAGTTGAGCCAGGGAAAACTGGGAGCACAGATTCAGGAAAGAAGAGACTCAAGTAGGAAACTCCTGCCCTGAATGAGCTCATGAAAAATCCCCTCAGAAATGACCTGGGCATGAGCTGGAGCTCTGAGCAGCCCTGGCCCACACAGCACCCTCTCCACAGCAGCAGGACCTGCCCTGGCAGGAGTCACTCCTGGCACCCACAGCTCCCCTCCAGCATCCATGGGGAGCTCCCAGGCAGGCTGAGAGCTGCCCCTGGCAGGTGGCAGATCCCCTGGCCTGGCCAAGAGCCCTCAGGGCTGCAGGAGCTACTCTGCACAACAGCCCTGGGCACCCCTGGCTGCAGCCCCAGCTTCAGCCCCTGCAGCCGTCCCTGGCAGCAGGAGCCGTCCTGCCCTGTCCCTCTGACGGTGCCCAGGGCAGCCCCGCTCTGGAGCACATCCTCCCCCAAAGCAGAGAGGGCAGCAGAGCCATCCTTACAGTCATGTCAGTCCTGTCCTGGGTCAGCCTGAGGAGATCCCTGCAGCCAGAGACTTACTGTGTCAGGAGTGGTGATGATTTCTCCATGAAGAAGTTCAGGATTTTCAAAAGGTGTGAAGATTTGTCCATGAATAATTTCAGAATTATATTTCCAGTTGATTTAAGCCTCTATCTGCTTCACTCCTCTTAGGTACCTGGAGGCAGTGCCCTCAGCCCACCTGGGCTGGAAGAGAAGCTGCTCCTCAGGAGAAATGGCTTTTTGAAGCTCTTCTTGCTTGCCAGGAGCTGCCTCTTTGCCAGGAGCCCAGCCCAGCTCAGCAGCACAGACACAGCAGCAGGACTTTAATAACCCTCTCAGGGCTTTAGGGTTGTTTACATCAGTCTCAGTTCCTGAGAGTGTCTTCAACAAACTTTTCAAGAACTCAAAATGAGAATGAAACACTGAAGTTTCTTCAAGTTTTAATGGGACTCACTGAGGGACACGACTCTGAAAGTGTCCCCATGTTCCAGTTAGAGCAGAACACTGCAGGCAGTAATGACAGGTGGGGACAAACAAGGCAAAGGTGTCTCTGATGCTGAGCAAAAATAAATGTGTTTCAGGAATGCAAAGGGCCAAGGCCTGAGCCCCAGCCCCTGCCAAGGCAGATCCTGTCCCTCCCTCAGTGCTCAGGGCTCTTCCCGGGACACTGGGATGTGGGGATGTGCAATGCCAAGGGCAGCACCATGGGACGGCCCCTGCCAGGCTGCTGAGCAGGGACAAGGAGGCAATGAGGCCCCAGGCCTGCCAGGGTCACTTGTCTCCTGCTCATGGCTCAGGCCCAGGGCCAGCAGCCATGGCCCAAGTGCTGCAGGAGTTGGCTGTGTCAGGGCCTTTCAGCTGCTGCCCATCCCTGTGCCCTCTCCAGCCCAGGCTGTCCTACGGTGTCCATGCCCTGCACCTCTGTCCCTGCAGCCTGTCGTCATCCCCCGGCTGCCCCACCTCGCTGGCCCCTTCCTTTGCTGACAGCTCTGTGTCCTGCCTGCCTCTGCCTGGCCACAAAAAGACTTGGGCTGCTCCTGACTCATTCTGAGTGATGTGTTACATCACAGCACTTCCCTGGAAGAAGTGAAATTCTTTCCTCTTTGGTTCCAGTCTGGTCTGCCTCAGCTGCCTTGTGCATTAAGGTTTTTCCTTCTCTGGCTCTTCTCTACTATTTCAAAGGGATTCACCATCTCTGAAACCACCCTTCAATCCCTCCCAAGGCTCTTGTCCCCTGTCCTCAGTCTCCACTCCACTGAGCACAGAGCTCCTTTGTCCAGATATAGTGGTCAGTGCTTGAGGCCACAGGTACCCAGACAAGAAGGATGGTTCTTTTCTATAGGAAGTAAATCACAGAACTCTGATGTTTTGAAGGCAGATGAGAGGCACTCACCCGAGGCCGAGGCGAGACAGATCTGTCTGTCTTTGCAGCTTGTGTATGAAAACCCCTCTTGCATATTTGTGGAGTTTTGGAGGTGAAATTCCATGTTAGCTGTGGGTTCCTAGACCAGAATGACAGTTCTTTTCCACAGGAAGGAAAGGGCAGAGCCCCAGTGTTTCAAAGGCTGATTAGATGCAGCTTCAAGGAAGGCAAGTCCAGTCTGATCTGTTTGTCTTGACAGCTTTTGTCTGGGATCTATCCTTTCATGGATGGAGTTTGGGAGGCCAAATCCTAGTTTTGTCCATGGGCATCTGGAAAAGAAGGACAGTCGTTTTCTACAGGAAGGAAAGTACGGATCTACAGTGGTTCAAAGGCAGATGAGAGGTCACCCTCGGAAACCAAGGGAACATAGACAGTCCTGGGATCTTTTGACTCGGAGCTATATTTGGATATAAGGAATTCTGGAGGCAGATTCCCAATTTTGGCAGTGGACAGCTGGACTTGAAAGATGTTTGGTTTTGGTTTTGTTTTGTTTTTTTTTTTCCATGGGAAGAGAAGCATGGCCCCGCAGTGCTTTGAAAACAAATGAGAAACAGTCCCCAAGAGGCAAGGCCAGGCAGAGATGTCTGTCCTGGCAGGTTTCATACGTGAACAATCCTTGGATATCATCAGATTTGGAGGCAGAATCCCAATTTCGGCCATGGGCACCTGGAGAAGGACAGTTCTTTCCCGCAGGAAGGAAAGCATGGAACTCCAGGGTTTCAGGGACAGATAAGAGGTAGTCATCAACATGTCAAGGTCAGCTGGACTGTTGCCATATTATGTGAGCTTTTGTGAGATGTTTACGGCTCTGACTGAATTTTCCCACAGCTTTCTGATGTAAACATCTTGTTTTTCCACATTCCTTTCTGATGATAGCCAACTGATGGACTTCTAACCTGGTGTCTTGGTTTGGGACAAATTTGGGAGAAGACTCTTGTATAGGATACCTCTAAGGAAGCAAACCCAAGTGGCTCCTCCCTCCAACTGGTCCGGAAAAAAACCCCTTCTTTGGAGAAAAGTGGAAAAAACTATTTTACTAAACAAATGAAGTGCATACAAGTATAAAGAATGAATAGTATGAAACAATAAAACCTCTCTTTCTGAAGTGAGATGGCAAATTGAGAAAGTCCTTGCCATGGGTGTAGCTTGGCTCTCTCTCTCAGTGCCTCTCCTCAGTCCCAGTCTCTCTGCCGCTGCTGGAAAATGCCGAGGTCCAGGCCCCAGTGGGCCGCAGGTGCAGCCCCCAGTGCTCCCCTGGGTTTTCAGTCCAGAGCAGGTTTAAACAGTTCCAAGAAAAAGGAAAAAAAACAGTCCAGGGAACACCTCTGCCCTAGCTAGCTGAAACTAACTAAAAGCAAAACAAGATCTCTGTCCTGCAGTCTCTCCAAGTCTCCGCCGAACACCCCGTCCGCAGAAGGATGTGTAGGAGTCAGGCAGTTTTCTCAAAACAAACTCCGCGCTTCTCCTTGCTCTTAGAACCAGTCTTAAAGGCACAGGACTCAATATACAGCACAAACAGAACAGACGATTGGGGATACAAGCATCATAAAGTTACCCTAGGACATTCCACCCTTTGTATCCCCATATCATCAATTTACTAAAACTAATATATACTCCAGCTCTACACATACATACATCTATATAAAAACAATATCCAATATACAGCTACATACAGTGGCAGTACCATTCAGCACACAGTGATAATTACACACGGTTCTCACCCAACAATCAGATCTCTCTGCGGTACACATCATGTCGTTCCATCTTTTTGCATTACCCACCATGTGCAGCCTGGTCCCTGAGCAAAGACAATCCCACGGATGGGATCTTCCGTACTTGAAGCAGATTTGATCCAAACTGTCTTCCCTAACAAACCTCTTACATGTACTACTGGGACTTTTTCTCTATTTACTGTATGTTGGGACTCAGATTGGGCAGGGCCTGCTCTGTTGGTGGAACCTCGGGTGTTAACTAACCAGGTGGCCTTTGCTAGATGCTGCTCCCAGTTTTTGAATGATCCCCCACCCAGTGCTTTCAGGGTGGTTTTTAGCAGTCCATTGTATCTTTCTATTTTCCCTGAAGCTGGTGCATGATAGGGGATATGGTACACCTACTCAATGCCATGTTCCCTAGCCCAGTTGTTGATGAGGCTGTTCTTGAAATGAGTTCTATTGTCTGACTCAATCCTCTCAGGGGTACCATGCCTCCAAAGAACTTGTTTTTCAAGGCCTAGAATGGTGTTACGGGCCGTAGCGTGAGGCACAGGGTAGGTCTCCAGCCATCCTGTGGTGGCTTCTATTATTGTGAGCAAATAGCGCTTGCCTTGGCGGGTTTGGGGAAGGGTGATGTAGTCAACCTGCCAGGCCTCCCCATACTTATACTTGGACCATTGCCCGCCATACTATAGGGGCTTTACCCACTTGGTCTGTTTGGTGGCAGCACACATCTCACAGTCATGGATAACCTGAGAAATACTGTCCATGGTTAGATCCACCCCTCGGTCTCATGCCCACTTATAGGTGGCATTTCTACCCTGGTGACCTGAGGCATCATGGGCCTATCGAGCTAGAAACAACTCTCCCTTGTGTTGCCAATCTAAGTCTATCTTTGACACTTCTATCTTTGCAGCCTGATCTACCTGCTCGTTGTTTTGGTGCTCCTCATTAGCCCGACTCTTGGGGACATGGGCATTTACATGACGGACTTTGACAGGTAGCTTCTCTAACCGAGTGGCAATGTCCTTCCACTCATCTGCAGCCCAGATAGGTTTTCTCCTACGCTGCCAATTGGCCTTTTTCCACTTCTCCAGCTATCCCCACAGAGCATTGGCTACCATCCACGAATCAGTGTAGAGGTAGAGCTTTGGCCATTTCTCTCTTTCAGCAATGTCCAGAGCCAGTTGAACAGCTTTGAGCTCAGCGAGTTGGCTTGACCCACCTTCTCCTTCAGTGGCTTGTGCAACCTGTCTTGTGGGACTCCATACAGCTGCTTTCCACTTTCGTTTCATCTCAATGATGCGGCAGGAACCGTCAGTGAAAAGAGCATAGCGTGTTTCTTCTGCTGGAAGTTGGTTGTATGGTGGAGCTTCTTCAGCACGTGTCACTTGTTCTTGCTCTTCTTCATCCATGAGACTAAAGTTTTCACTTTCCGGCCAGTTTGTAATTATTTCTAAAATCTCAGGGCGATTTGGGTTTCCAATGCAGGCGCGCTGAGTGATGAGGGCAATCCATTTGCTCTATGTGGCATTGGTGGCATGATGGGTAGAGGGAACTTCTGCTTTGAACATCCATCCCAGCACTGGTAGTCGAGGTGCCAGCAGGAGTTGTGTTTCAGTCTCTACTACTTCTGAGGCAGCTTGAACTCCTTCATAGGCAGCCAAGATTTCTTTCTCTGTGGGAGTGTAGTTGGTTTCAGACCTTTGGTACCTTCGACTCTAGAATCTCAGTGGTCAGCCCCGAGTCTCCCCAGGCCCCTTCTGCCAAAGGCTCTAGGACAGGCCATTGTTCCCGGCTGCTGAGTAGAGCACGTTCTTCACCTCTGGTCTCGTCCTGACTGGGCCAAGGGCCACTGCATGAGCGATCTCCTGCTTGATCTGGGCAAAGGCTTGTTGCTGTTCAGGGCCCCAGTGGAAATCGTTCTTCTTGCAGGTGACCAGGTAGAGAGGGCTCACAATCTGGCTGTACTCAGGAATGTGCATCCTTCAGAAACCTATGGCGCTTAGGAAAGCTTGTGTTTCCTTTTTGTTATTTGGTGGACACATTGCTGTGATCTTGTTGATGACTTCAGTGGGAATCTGACGCCTTCCATCGTGCCACTTTACTCCCAGGAACTGGATCTCTCGAGCAGGTCCCTTAACTTTGCTCTTCTTGATAGCAAAGCCAGCCTTCAGGAGAATTTGGATGATCTTCTCTCCCTTCTCAAACACTTCCATTGCCGTGTTCCCCCACACAATGATGTCATCGATGTACTGTAGATGTTCCGGATACTCACCCTTTTCCAGTGCAGCCTGGATCAGTCCATGGCAGATGGTGGGGCTGTGCTTCCACCTCTGGGGCAATCGGTTCCAGGTGTACTGCACGCCCCTCTATGTGAAGGCAAACTGAGGCCTGCATTCTGCAGCTAGAGGAATGGAGAAAAAGGCATTAGCAATGTCAATTGTGGCGTACCACTTTGCTGCCTTGGACTCCAGCTCGTACTGGAGTTCCAGCATGTCCGGCACAGCAGCACTCAATGGTGGTGTCACTTCGTTCAAGGCACGATAGTCCACAGTCAATCTCCATTCTCCGTCAGACTTGCGCACAGGCCAGATGGGGCTGTTGAAGGGTGAGTGGGTTTTGCTGACCACCCCTTGAGTCTCCAGCTCACGGATCATCTTGTGGATGGGGATCACGGCATCTCAAGTTGTTCTGTACTGTCGGCGGTGCACTATTGAAGTGGCAATTGGCACTTGTTGCTCTTCCACCCTCAGAAGACCTACAGCAGATGGGTTCTCTGATAGTCCAGGCAAGCTATTAAACTGCTTAACACCCTCTGTCTCTACAGCTGCTATCTCGAATGCTTACTTAAATCCCTTTGGGTCTTTGAAATACCCATTTCGGAGGAAGTCTATGCCCAAAATGCATGGAGCTTCTGGGCCAGTCACAATAGGGTGTCTCTTCCACCCATTTCCAGTCAGGCTCACATCAGCCTCCACTAAAGTAAAATCTTGTGAACCCCCTGTCACCCCAGCAATGGAAACAGATTCTTCCCCTACATGTCTTGATGGAAGTAATGTGCACTGTGCACCAGTGTCAACTAAGGCCTCATATTTTTGTGGTTCTGATGTGCCAGGCTAACGAATCCACACAGTCTAAAAAACACGGTTTTCCCTAGCCTCTACCTGGCTAGAGGCAGGGCCCCTCTAAGCCTGATTATCCTTATTTCCCTGGGTAACCGGAGCTGCTTCCTTCTTGCTGGAACTTCCTCTCATAGTCTTGCCATCCAACAATTCATGCAGCCATTGTGTCATAGCATCAGTAGATTCTCCATCACATCTTTTCATGTGTTCTCCACAATCACGCAGGAATGACCACAGCTTAGCCTGTGGGATGCCTTTTCCCTCTCTATCTAGGGAATGTTTGCGTGTGGTGCCAGAGCTCCTAACTTGTACTGCAGAGATCTGGAGAATGTCCTGCTTGAGTTCTTTGTGATTCTCCTCCATCTTGTCTGCTAATCCCCACACCTGTGTTTCCAGAGCTGCAATTCTTGCATGTGTTGGACCATGCACAGCATCTGCATATGTTCGTAGTTTCTTCGCCATATCAAGCACGGTCTCCTCTGTCTCATCCCGCTTCATTATTGCTAAAGCAGAGGAGTATTCTTGTGGCCCAAGTCATACAAGTTTTCGCTACATCACAGGTGTACATGGTACCAAGTCGGGGTTCCTAGTGTTTATGTCATCTGAGAAGACAATCTCCGCCACTGCCATTTCCCTCAAGCGCTGGATCCCTTGTTCAATGGTTTTCCACCGGGTTTGCTGCATATAGAGATCGTCGGCACACAGATATCTTTGTGCCACACTTCCCAGGACCCGTTCCCAGAGACTGCAAGGACTAGCCTCCCTCATCATTTCTTGGTCAATAACTGGATCATGTGATAGGGATCCAAGATGTCTCGCTTCAGTGCCATCCAGCATTGTAGCCTCGCCTGCAGCATCCCAAAGACGGACTAACAAACTAATTATGGATTCATCAGGTCGTCGAGTATTATCCTTTCTTAGGCCACGAAGGTCCTTCAGGGAAAAGGACTCAATAGTATCTCCTGCTCTTGCAGCAGTTGGTCGGGCTCCTGCTCTTGCAGCAGTTGGTCGGGCTCCTGCTCTTGCAGCAGTTGGTTGGGCTCCTGATCTTGTAGCAGCTGGTTGGGCTCCTGATCATGTGCTAGTTGGTTGGACTCCCGATCTTGTGCTAGTTGATTTGGCTTCCGATTTTGTATCAGTTGGTTCGGCTTCTGACTGTGTATCATCAGTTGCTTCAGCTTCTGATTGTGTGTCAGTTGGTTTGACTCCTGACTGGGTGTCAGGAGGCATTGAGGATCCTTCACCTGAATCATCGTCTACTGGTCGATCGGTTTTGTCCGTGTGCTTCTTTCCCTTCTTTACTGCAGCAACTGCCGGTGTCTTAGCCTCACTGTCTGGTTTAGCTGCAGCCTGAGTGACTGATTTATCTCCCTGCTCCCTTGCCTCTATCTGCTGCCCTACAGTGTTTAGCAGTGTGCGACTCATTCTAGAAAAGCTATAAACCATATAGAGGAAAGTCACCAGGTGAAATACTAGGAAGGTGGTGTCTTTAACATTCAGGAGACGCTGAACCTTCTCCAAAAGTGATGTAACTGACTCAAAAGAGAAGAAGGAAAGAAGAGGCTGAAGAGCCTCATCCCCTACTCCTCCTCTAACAAACTGGGTGCAATTGTTGATAAATCCCCAAAACATGCTGCTGGAACTAGGACGCAGGGTAGGACGAAAAAACCATAAACTGAACATACCCAGAACAAACTCCAGTATCTTTATAAGCTTCTTGTAAACCGTAATCACCGAACCCAGCAAAATAACTATTCTAATTTGTGCATCCCTAGTGTAAAAGCTGTATGTTAGGGACAATATTGGAGCTATTTCTGGGTAAGAAAACAAACCTAGGGACCAGAAAGGTATTAAAACCTCAAAAAAGCCTAGGGAACAGAAATGCAGAAAAGACTCTATTCTAAGAGACATTAGGAATTCAAGAAGCAACATGGCCACTGACTGTTTAATCCCCACCCAAAGGACAACCAAAAAATGCAGTTAATAATAATCAATACAAGTTTTTTCCACTCTCTCGAGCCCCGCAGTGGGCGCCAGTTAGAAATATGTCCTGGTTTGGGACAAATTTGGGAGAAAACTCCTGTATAGGATCCCTCCAAGGAAGCAAACCCACGTGGCCCCTCCCTCCAACCGGTCCGGAAAAAAACCCAAAACCCTCTTTGGAGAAAAGTGGAAAAAACTATTTTACTAAACAAATGAAGTGCATACAAGTATAAAGAATGAATAGTATGAAACAATAAAACCTCTCCTTCTGAAGTGAGATGGCAAATTGAGAAAGTCCTTGCCGTGGGTGTAGCTCGGCTCTCTCTCTCAGTGTCTCCTCAGTCCCAGTCTCTCCGGCGCTGCTGGAAAATGCCAAGGTCCAGGCCCCGGTGGGCTGCAGGTGCAGCCCCCAGTGCTCCCCTGGGTTTTCAGTCCAGAGCAGGTTTAAACAGTTCCAAGAAAAAGGAAAAAAACAGTCCAGGGAAATTCTCTGCCCTAGCTAGCTGAAACTAACTCAAAGCAAAGAAAAAAAAATCTGTCCTGCAGTCTCTCCAAGCCTCTGCCGAACACCCCGTCCGCAGAAGAATGTGGAGGAGTCAGGCAGTTTTCTCAAAACAAACTCCGCGCTTCTCCTTGCTCTTAGAACCAGTCTTAAAGGCACAGGACTCAATATACAGCACAAACAGAACAGACAATTGGGGATACAGGCATCATAACGTTACCCTAGGACACAAGGGAAATACAGGTTGCATATTAGGAAAAAGAAGGTGTGATAAAATATTGGAATGATCTGCCTGGGGAGGTGGTGGCAGCACCATCCCTGCAGGTGTTTGAAAAAAGTTTGGATGTTACACTCAGTGCCATGGTTTTGTTGAGGTGTTAGGGCATGGGTTGGACTCGATGATCTTGAAGATCTCTTCCAAGCTAGTGATTCCATGATTCTGTCAATTGTTAGGGAATACAAGCCTGCCTGAAGGCAGAGAAAGAATCTCCAGAGTCTGCAGCCAGAAGTGGAGAGTTGTGTGATAATCATTCCAACACTGCATGGACATCTTCAAAGTGATCCAGAACACAAAAATGGGCTGAAAGAGGGAATTTGTGTCTGTGTTCAGTTTAGATGTTTCTACATCTGATGCACTGATAGAAATCAAGAGTACAGTCAGTTCACTGGAAGCAGCAGAACAAGCTCTCAGAGCAGATGACAGAAAGAAACTGAAAAGGAAAAATGCAGGGAATGACTTGGTGGACTTGATCTGTAAAGAAGGGTCATGTTTTCCTAATAATTTCCCATCCATTGCCTCTGCTTTTGTCCTTCCTAACAAGGGATTTGCATCTCAGATTTCCCATGAAATGAGAATCCTGAACTTGTGGAACTGCCTGAAAGATGCCCTGTTCCTCTGCAGGAACACTCAAACTGGAACAAGAGCCTGAACCCTGTCTTGGGAAACCTCCTCCCAGCTGGAATTTGTGCTCTGCTGGGAGAGGAGGAGGAGGAGGAGGAGGAGGGAGAGAACGGTGGGCGCTGTGTGTCAGGAGCAGGAGGTTTGGGCCGCAGGACATTCCGCCTGTGCCGCTGCCCCGCAATTGGCGGCCGTGCCCGGGGCTCTGGGCCTGGCCCCGCGTGCGCTGAGCTCCCGACACTGCGGGAGCTCCCCGGGCTGGGCTCAGGTTCTGCTGGGACTGGGCAGCAGGCTGGGCTCCAACTGGCATCAGCAGCAGCTGGAAATACCTCTGGGCATCTCCACTTTGTGCTGCTGCTCGGAAGAAATGATGAAGCGAGTTGAGAAGTTCTCATTCTTTTTTTTTCTTCTGGTGGATTTTTTCATTTTATTTAACTCTCCAGAAGCAATTTCTGATGGCCTCTGTCAATTGATTCTATTTCAGCAGCACAAGCATCAGGGCTGTTTTTGGGCACTGCAAATGTGGCCTGTGTGGCTTTAACTCTCCTCAGCTTTGAGCTCAGGGACCTGTGAACATTTGGAGATCTGCTACTCATGATGCCAGAGTTCCCTGTCACAAAGGCACTCTAAATGGCACCAATCGAAAGAGGCAATTGCAGTTTTATGGATAAAATTCAAGTGGCAAGCAGAAGAGGGGCAAGAGCAGCCATGATCTACAATTCCCAAGGCAAAGGCAGCAGCAGCCTCCTGCTGTCACCTCAGGGTGAGTAAAACAGTGCTGAAAACAGCGCTGGAACCCGATCCTTCCTTTCTCTGAAGGCTGGCTCAGGGCAGCACAGCCAGGCCCGGAGGAATCAGGGCTGTTTGTGGGTGATTGTTGCCCTACTCCAGAAATTCAGCTGGAAAATCCCCTGGGAAGCCGAGGCAGGAGCAGGTGGGAAGGGGCCGGCGCTGCTGCTGCTCCTGCCCGGGAGCCCCGGCTGGGCCGGGCCGGCGCCCGCTGCGCTGCGGCTCCTGCTGCTGCCAGAGCCGGGCGGGACTCGGGGACAGGGAATGGACACGGGGGGACAGCAAAGGCCTGGGCGGCTGCAGGGATGTTGGCGCTGGGGCCAGCGCCAGCACACAGCTTCAGCCGCAATGAACCCCGAGGGAAACGCTGGGGAAAGGCTCCATTTCAGCCTTTCTTTACTCATGGCTGGGAAGGGACCGAAATCAAAGGAGAACAAGCAGGGCCCGACCCCTTCTCCTTTGGGAGGAGCCCCGTGCCTGGGGCTGTGAGGAGCTGTGAGGGGCTGTGAGGGACCTTGAGGGGGAAAAGGGTCTCTGAGAGGCTGTGGGAGGCCAGGCACTTCATTGAACCAAGGGTCCATTATGACACTGCGGAACCAGCCACACAGGTGACATTTGCAGTGCCCAAAAACAGCCCTGATGCTTGTGCTGCTGAAATAGAATCAATTGACAGAGGCCATCAGAAATTGCCTCTGGAGAGTCAAATAAAATTAAAAAATCAACCAGAAGAAAAAGAAACGAGAACTTCTCAACTCGCTTCATCGTTGCTTCTGAGCAGCAGCCCAAAGTGGAGATGCCCAGAGGTATTTCCAGCTGCTGCTGATCCCAGTTGGAGCCCAGCCTGCTGCCCAGTCCCAGCAGAACCTGAGCCCAGCCCGGGGAGCTCCCGCAGTGTCGGGAGCTCAGCGCACGCGGGGCCAGGCCCAGAGCCCCGGGCACGGCCGCCGATTGCGGGGCAGCGGCACAGGCGGAATGTCCTGCGGCCCAAACCTCCTGCTCCTGACACACAGCGCCCATCGTTCTCCCCCTCCTCCTCCTCCTCCTCCTCCTCTCCCAGCAGAGCACAAATTCCAGCTGGGAGGAGGTTTCCCAAGACAGGGTTCAGGCTCTTGTTCCAGTTTGAGTGTTCCTGCAGAGGAACAGGCCATCTTCAGGCAGTTCCACAAGCTCAGGATTCTCATTTCATGGGAAATCTGAGATGCAAATGGCCTTGTTAGGAAGGACAAAAGCAGAGGGAATGGATTGGAAATTATTAGGAAAATGTGACACTTCTTTACAGATCAAATCCACCAAGTCATTCCCTGTATTTCCCCTTTTCAGATTCTTTCTGTCATCTGCTCTGAGAGCTTGTTCTGCTGCTTCCAATGAACTGATTGTACTCTTGACTTAGATCAGTGCATGACATGTAGAATCATCAAAACTGAACACAGGAACAAATTCCCTCTTTCAGCCCATTTTCACGTTCTGGATCACTTTCGAAATGTCCATGGTGTTGTTGAAATGATTATCACACAACTCTCCACTTCTGGCTGCAGACTATGGAGATTCTTTCTCTGCATTCAGCCAGGCTTGTACTCCCTAACAATTCACAGAATCACGGAATCACTATATTGGAAGAGATCTTCAAGATTATTGAGTCCAACCCATGCCCTAACACCTCAACAAAACCATGGCACTGAGTGTAACATCCAAACTTTTTTCAAACACCTGCAGGGATGGTGCTGCCACCACCTCCCCAGGCAGATCATTCCAATATTTTATCACACCTTCTTTTTCCTAATATGCAGCCTGTATTTCCCTTGACACAGCTTCAGACTGTGTCCTCTCATTCTGTCGGTTGCTGCCTGGAGAAAGAGACCAACCCCCAGCTGACTACGACCACCCTTCAGGAAATTGTAGAGAGAGATACGGCCACCTCTGAGTCTCCTTTTCTCCAGGATAACCAACAACAGCTCCCTCAGTTGTTCCTCACAGGACTTGTGTTCCAAATCTTTCACCAGCCTTCTTGCCCTCCTCTGGATGCACTCAAGTGTCTCAACGTCCTTCCTAAACTGAGGGCCCAGAACTGGACACAGCACTCCAGGTGTGGCCCCACCAGTGCCGAGTACAGGGGAAGAATGACCTCCCTGCTCCTGCTGGCCACACCATTCCTGATCCAGGCCAGGTGCCATTGGCCTTCTTGGCCCCCTGGGCACACTGCTGGCTCATGTCCAGCCTGCTGTCCATCAGTGGAACAGGTCCCTTTCTGCCTGGGCACTGTCCAGTCACACTGTCCCCAGACTACAACATTGCAGGGGGTATTGTGCCCAAAATGCAGGACGCTGCACTTGGACTTATTAAACCTCATCTTATTGGACTCTGCCCACCCATCCAACGGTTCCAGGTCTCTCTGCAGAGCCCTCCTACCTTCCAACAGATCTACACATGCTCCCAGCTTGGTGTCATCTGCAAATTTGCTAAGGAAAGACTCATTACCCTCATCCATGTCGTCAATAAGAATCCTGAACAGAGCTGGCCCCAGCACAGACCCCTGAGGAACACCACTGGTGACTGGCTGCCAGCTGCATGCAGCACCGTTCCCCATCACTCTCTGGACCCGGCCATGCAGACAGTTCTTAACCCAGCAAAGAGTGCTCCTGTCCAAGCCGTGGGCTGCCAGCTTTTCCAGGAGTGTGCTGTGGGAGACAGTGCCAAAGGCCTTGCTGAAGTCCAAATACACAACATCCACAGCATTCCCACATCCACCAGGTGGGTCACCTGGTCATAAAAGGAGAGCAGGCTGGTCAAACACGACCTTCCCCTCCTAAACCCATGCTGCCTGGGTCTGATACCCTGGCCATCCTGCAGGTGCTGTGTGATGACACTCAATATAAACTGCTCCATGACCTTACCGGGTACTGAGGTCAGGCTGACTGGCCTCTAATTACCAGGATCCTCCTTCCCACCCTTCTTGAGAATGGTGTCACATTGGCCAGCTTCCTGTCACCTGGAACCTCACCAGTGAGCCCTGTTGGTAAATGATGGAGAGCAGCTTTGCAGGCTCATCTGCCAGCTCCCTCATCACCTTGGGATGGATCCCATCTGGGCCCATAGATTTATGAACATCCAAGCATCTCAGCAGTTCTCTGACTGCCTCCTCCTGGATAACAGGGGGACCATTCTGCTCCCTGACACCATCTACCAGCCCAGGAGGGCAGTTGTCCTGAGGACAAGCTGTCTTCCCACTAAAGACTGAGGCAAAGAAGGCATCAAGCACTTCTGCCTTCTCCTCATCTGCAGTTACTGAGTTCCCTTGCACATCCAGCAGAGAACAAAAGTTGGTGTTACCCTTCCTTTGCCTCTAATATATTTGTAAAAACATTTTTTATTATCCTTTACAAAAGCTGTCAAATTAAGTTTGAACTGAGCTTTGGCCACCCTACTGTTTTATCTACATGCCCTAGCAACTCTCTTAAATATCTCCTGAGAGACCTGACCCTCCTCCAAAAGATGATACAACCTCTTTTTATTCCTAAGATCTTTCAAAACCCTGTTGCCCATCCAGGATGGACGTTTGCCTCGTCAGCTCATCTTTCAGCACACAGTCTGTTCCTCTGCCCTCAAGATCTCTGCTTTGAAGCATGCCCACCCTTCCTGGAGTCCTTTGTTTTGAAAGGCTGCTTCCCAAGGAACTCGCTGAATAAGTCTCCTAAAGAGGCCAAAGTCTGCCCTCCTGAAGTTTAGTGTAAAAGTCTTATTGATGTTCCTCCTGATTTCACCCAATATCGAAAACTCTCTCATTTCTTGATCACTCTGTCCCAAGCATCCTCCAACCACCACATCTCCCACCTTTCCTTCCCTATTTGCAAACAACAGGTCTAACATAGTCCATCCCCTGGTGGGCACACACCAGCTGTGACAACAGGTTGTTCTCCACACACTCCAAAACCTTCCTGCACTGCCTCTTTTCTGCTGTATGGAGATCCCAGCAGATGTCTGGTAGGTTAAAGTCACCTACAAAAACAGGGGCTGGTGATCCTGAAACATTCTCCAGCTGCTTATAGAATAAGTTGTCCACCTCTTCTTCTTCCTGTCAGGTTTGACAATAACAGATTCCCAGTAGGTACCACTGGAACCCTGTCCTGTTTTATTAGGGGAGAACAGTAACAATGAAAACCTTACCAATGGCACAACTCCCCAGCCCACAAGGAAAAGAAAGAACAAGTTGTCATGTTTATCAAATATTTTTCTTGCTTTGCTGCAAGACTCCTGCTGCATGCACAGTGTGGAAAGCCAAGGGAAGCTGCAGCTGGTGGCACAGCTTGTGCCAGAAGCTGCACCTCATTCTCCAGGAAAGTTTCTTGGAAAGAGCAAATGGGATTGTGGAGCAAATTCTGGGAAAACTGAAAGAGCTTTTAAGAAATGAAAAGAAAATGGAAAGAAACATTCCAAGATGTTTTTCTCTATTTATTTCTATGCTCCCCTTTTCCGTCTTGCACTACTTCTCCATCCCATCAATTCCAAATGGAACTCAACTCTAAGATCCATGAGTTGGCAAATTTCAGACACTGTAAAATACCATGAGTTACACCCAGTTTGCCTTCCCCTGTTTTTCTTGGAAAGCAATGCTGGAGACACAGGTGCAGTGCTTGGGTCAGGTACAAATGCTGCATTCAGGGAATGTGCTCTGACAGTGTCTGACCCTCAGCAGGGACAATGCACAGCATCAGCCAAGGGGATTCCTGTGCCACCGTGCAGGAGTCAAGACTCTGGGTCTTGGCTCAACACTGCAAAGTTCCCGTGTCTGGACAGGCTCAGGGGCTGCCCCCGGGGAGCGCGGGGCTCGGCGCAGGGCTGAGCGGGCAACGGACAAACGGACACTGGGAAAAACGGCCCCGGGGCTTCAGTTGCAGCAGCAGCAGCAGCAGCAGCAGCAGCAGCAGCAGCAGCAGCAACAGCGGCATAAGCCAAAGAGGAGATTTTGTCGACTCCCTCCTGCTTCTTCCCTCCCTCTCCCTCAGTCCCGCACACTATCCCGCAGTCCCGCACCCTCTCCCGGTCTCCCTTTCCCGGTGTCCCCCTCCTCTCCCAGTCTTCCTCTCCCCTGCCGGGCCGGGCCATGCCCCCAGCCCGCCCCCGGCCCCGGGCGTCCCGCCGCGGTCTCCCCTCGGCCCGGCTCTGGCCGTACTGGCGGTGGCGATGCTGGGCGGGCATCAGTGCCTGGAGCCAAGGGGGCATCGCTGCCCTTTGGCTGCACCTGAGCCATGCTCGGCCCCGGCCCCGGCCCCGGCCCCTGCCCCGGCCCCGGCCCCGGCCCCGGCCCCGGCTCCTCCCGGGCCCCGCAGAGGACACACGCGGCGCAGCCGCTCCCGCCGCCTCCGCTGCGGCTTCCCCGGCCCGAGCTCCGCCGCTCGGCAGCGCGGCCGCCGGCCCCGAGCCGCCGCTGTCGCGTCCCAAGGAGCGAACGCCTGGGGATGCCCGGCCCGGGGCGGTTGAGGGGCGCTCGGGGGCCGTTCCTGGCCCCGGGCCGAGCGCTGACAGCCGCGTCTCGCCGGCAGGGAAGGCGCAGCACGGCCTCAAGGAGCAGTACCGAGTGGGGTCGCTCCTGGAGCGCGGCGGCTTCGGCAGCGTCTTCGCGGCGACGCGGCTCTCGGACGGCGCCCCGGTGAGCGGCGGGGCCGGCGGCGGGCGCAGGAGATGGAGGATGGGGCTGGGCAGGGCGGGTGCTGAGCTCATCCCGCTGCTCCCCTTGGTTTGCAGGTGGCCATCAAAAGGGTGCCACGGAACCGCGTCCGGCACTGGGACCAGCTGGTGAGTGAGCGGGGCCAGCGGGAGAAGCCGGGGCGTGCTGGGCGGGGATGAGCCGAGCCCCGGCAGGGTGGAAGCCCCAAGGATGCCTGGAGGGAGAGAGGGCGTGGGGCCAGCGCAGGGTGCAGAGCATCCCGGGCTGGGTGAGGGCTTCCCCAGCCCTGGCACGGCATCAGCCTCACTAACGGCATCGTGCTCCTCCCGCAGCCCAACGGCACCAGCGCACCACTGGAGATCGTGCTGCTGCACAAGGTCTCCACTGGCTTCCCTGGTGTCGCCCAGCTGCTGGAGTGGCTTGAGCTCCCCAATGACATCGTCATGGTGCTGGAGCGCCCGGAACGATGTCAGGACCTCCGGCATTTCATTCGGGCACGGGGGTTCCTGTCCGAGGAGGTGGCGCGGGAGCTATTCCGCCAGGTGCTGGAGGCCGTGCAGCACTGCACCAGCTGCGGGGTCCTGCACAGGGACATCAAACCAGAGAACATCCTGGTTGACCTGGCCACCGGGCAGGCGAAATTAATCGACTTTGGCTGTGGCACCTACCTGCAAGACACGGCCTACACTCACTTTGCAGGTGAGCCAACAGAGGGGTGTGCTCCCAGTTCTGGACATCTCCTGGCCCAACACCTCATGACCCAACCTGGGTGTAGCAGCAGGGATTCTCCCTTTTGCTGCCAGTCATGGCATTGAGTCTTCAGCCAAGTTGCTTTTGAGCAGGGACAGGTGGGAGTCAGCTTCCAGCCGTGCTGGCAGCCTTTTCCAGCCACTCTGGCCAGGACTGGGGCTGGGACTGGGGCAGCCAGCCTGACAGAAACACCCGTGTGTGGGGGTGGCAGAGAGGGGTGGAGCCAGAACCTGTGCAGCAGCCAGTTTGGTGTGCAGGTGAGAAAGGGCTTGCACTGCTCCACTCGCCTGGTTTGCCTTGGCTTCAGATTTTTTTGGGGCAATGCAGGCAGGGAGGATGAAGGCATGATTTTTCCCCAGCACTGAATGGGATTTTCGTTGTCATGGTTGGGCATTGCCAAAACCTACACTGCCCTCTTCCAACACCAGTGGCTTCTTTTCTCACCCCAGGGTTGTCCACAAGTCCCAGGTGCTGGTGAGAGGGCAGCGGGTCACACCACGTGCCACTGGGGCAGCCTCCGCATGCCCAGGGATGCTGGGGCCAGGCTCTGGGAGCAGCAGCATCCCCCTGATGAGCTCCATCTGTATTCCATAGGAACACCGTCATACAGTCCCCCGGAATGGACCCACTTTGGCTGGTACTACGGCAAGCCAGCTACCATCTGGTCCCTGGGCATCCTGCTGCACCAGATGGTCTGCGGGGAGCACCCTTTCAGGAAGGGCCAGAACATCAGCTGGGACCATCAGCTCTCGCTGCCACAATGGCTCTCTCAAGGTGGATCCTCATCTCTGGGCATGGGGGCAATACCAGTGCTGGGAGACAGCAGCGGGCTGATGAGCATCCTGCTCTGGCAGCTGCTGAGGAGGTGGCACATGTCCTGCTCTCCTGCTCTCCTCCAAAACAGGGAATTGATGGGAAAGTTTAGGCCCAGCTCTGAGCACATCCAGCATGGCCTGGGCATGGGAATAGTGGGGCAAAGCAGACAGGAGCCTTCTCCAACTGACCGGCGCTTTCTGGTTTCTCTCCCCAGAGTGCCAAGATCTTATAAAGTGGTGCTTATCCATGCCAGATGTAGAAAGGCCCTCATTAGAAGACCTCTTCTGTGATCCTTGGATGCAGGATATTCATCTGCCATAGAAGATGGGAGAGAGCCACAGGCACCCTTTGATGCAGGGCCCAGGTAAGTTACAGCTGCACACATGCCTTGGCAATCAGAAGCAAAGAAACCCAGACTTTTTTCTGCTGTCTGTGTCACTGCACTGGGATCATCAGATGGGAACACGCAGCCCTTGTGCTGGAGCTGAGCGTGTCTGCCCAGCACTGGTGGCTGCCATCCCAGCTGGTTTGGCTTGTCCTGGTTCACTGACAGCTGGGGCCCTGGGCAGAACACTGACAGCCTGGTCTCACCCCCAGGGCAAGGAGAAGGAGCCCCTGGAGGAGCTGTACCAGGTGGGGCTGCTGCTGCTGGAGACAGCGAGGATGACATCAAGGATGACAACCTCTTCCTCGACCTGGCCAGCACAAAGCTGAAGTTGATGGACTTTGATTCTGGAACCTTCTTCAAAGCCAGGCTCCACAGTGAATTTGCAGATGAGTCCACATACAGGGGGATGCTCCCAGATTTGGGCATTGCACACCCTGGCCAGGAACCAAAGGTTCCCCCTTTGCCAGGGCTGATGCAACTGATTCTTCAGTGGGCTGCCAGGCTGATTTTTGTCAGGGCTGGGGCCATGGGCTGGGGTGGTTACAAAATGGGAGTTGGCTCCTGGCCCTGCCAACAGCCCCCACCACCCACCGTGCCCTGGGCTGGGGCTGGGGCAGCCAGCCCGACACAAACAAACCCCCATGGCAGGAGCAGAGGTGGGACTCCAGCACTTGTGCCCCGGTGCTTTGCTTTGCAGTCAAGGAAGGGCTTGAGCTGCTCCACTCCCCTTGTTTGCTTTGGGATCACCATCACTTTTGGGGGGCAGTGCAGGGGGGAAGGAGAAAGCATGGGCTTCCCTCACCCATGGGTGGGTTTTTCCTTAGCATGCAGGGGTTGGGCCTTCCTCAAGCTGTGACTAACATAAGATATTTTATCTTTTCCCTTGTTTCCCCTTTTTGTCTGTAATCTATTTTTCTTAATTTGTTGTTTGTTTTTCTAAAGGAAGCCTTCCAGGCAGTGTCCAGTCTGGATGGGGAAGTGCTTGGGACCAGCTGTGGCATGGATGGGCCGTGCCCTAGGAGAAGGCTGAGGACATCCTTTGGGAGCAGCTTTTCTTCCAGTGGCAGATGGCGTGAGGTGGGTCCCCATCTTCTTGGCATGGGTGGGATAAGAGCTTTTGGGAGATGGCAGCGAGCACAGGAGCATCCTGCTCTGGGCAGCTGCTGAGGAGGTGGATGTGCCATGGCTGGCTGCAGGCTGGGCACATGTCCTGCCCTCCTGCTCTGCTGCCAAAGGCAGCAATGATGGGCAGCTTTGGGCACCGCTCTGAGCACGGCCAGCATTGCCTGGGCACCGCAGGCGGCTGGGACAAGGGCACAGGAGCCTTCAGCTGATGGGCGGTTTCTGCTTTCTCTCCTTGCAGCCGGGCTCTGCGGATGCTGAGGCTGCTCTGGGCTCTGCCAGGGCTCTGCTGGAGCTCAGCACCGGAATCAGCCAAAGAAGAAACGGTGTGACCTGCAGCAGAGACTTGCTTGAACATCTTGGCAGTGCTGCTCAAGTTTGGAGAATGTACATCTCCAAGGGAAAACATGACATCTCCCCTAAATTAAACCTTTTCAATACCTTGTGAAATGAAATCAATCTAGGATGACCCTAAATGACATTTTTCATCTTGCTCAAGCTGTAGCTCAGCCCTTCCCTGAACAGTTCTCTCCCCCAGCTGCCTTTTACTTCACAACTGCTCCCTCCTTTCCCCCAGTGAGTTCCCAGCCCATCACAGTCTCTGTCACACTGTTGCCTTCCTTGATGCCCCTCACCATGAGGGAGGCCGAGTCCCAGGCTTAGGGACTCATCCTGTCCCTGGCAGAAGAACAGCAATGTCTCAGAGGTACAGTGGCATTTTAGTGTCATTCAGAGCTGCTCTCCAGCCCTCAGCTCTCCTCACTGCTGAGTTCCCTCTCCCTTTTCCTCACCCTTCCAGCAGCATGAGCTCTGTGAATCCCCCTGAGCCTCCCCTCTCTTCCCAGCTCACCCACCCTGCTCAGTTAGACTAAAGCTGAAGCTTCTTTGTCTCCTCTGGTACACACCAGTGCAGTCCCCTCTGCGCAGAGCCCCAGCCCCAGAGCACAGCACACAGCAGTGCAGTCCGGGCTGGACCAGCTGCCCTGCGCCCCTGGCTTGGCTGTTTGTGGCACCTAAATGCTCCCTGTTTCCAGCTCTCCCTGCAGGATGGCCCCAGGGCAGAGCCCAGCCGGGCTCCCACTGCATCCCCTGGAGCCTGGGGAAGACAGTGGTGCCAGAGCTGAGCTTCATGGGGAGCACCCAGAGCTGTGGCTTGCAGTCAGTGTTTGCAAGGGTTGTGTTCTCATGTCCTGCAGCTTGTGGGGAAAGGGTCTGTGTGTGCCCGGGGCTCTTGCATGTCTCTGTATCCATGGATAGAAGGGTCTGTGTGTGCCAGGGGCTCTTGCATGTCTCTGTATCCATGGATAGAAGGGTCTGTGTGTGCCAGGGGCTCTTGCATGTCTCTCTATCCATGGACAGAAGGGTTTGTCTGTTCAAGGGTTTCTATAATGTCTTTGTCCTCTTCGGTATGGAATGAACACTGAGAGTGAAAGTGTCAGTCACATTGCTTGCACACTCCTTCCTTTCAGTACAAGACACATCAGTGCACACCCCCATGTACAGACACATTAAAACGATAAGAATGCATAGAGATTTCCCACAGAGCTCTAACTTTGGCATAACTCACTTGTGAGCTGGTGGCCAGGGGATTTTTTTTCCCAGCTCTGTGTGAATAGGTGTCCAGGAGATGAAGGGAGCAGCATTCAGAAGCAGTTTCAGGATGTCTAGGCAGGAAATGGAGCTGACAACCACCCGTGTAACTTGCCATATTCATCAGGATGAGCTGCTGGTTCTTTAGGAATATGGCACAATGGAGACACAAGCCTGGGGAAAATCCCAGCTCTCAGTGGATTTATGCTATGGGGGGTGCAGCAGAAACACTTTGTGTCTGCTCTGGGGGACACAAGGTCCAAAGAGCTGCGATGGCAGAAGGTGACCTGGGCTGGTGGCAGGTTAAGTCCTGTTTCATGACATTCAGAGTGGCACAGGAAAATGCCCCAAGCCCCCCACCCCCCTGATGAAGTATTTGTATTGCTGCACATCCTCAAGGAAAAGCTGCTGTCACACAATCCATTGGGATTTTGAAATTTCATTTGCAATACTTACATCCAAGTTTCTAACTGTAATATTTTTACAATCAAGACACTGTCATGCACAATCCATCTTTCAGTTGCCTATTGCTTCAACCACAATTTAAAATAACTCAATATTGGAAAACTTCCCCAAAATCTCTAAAAGAAGGCAGATGATGGATCCTTGTCACCCGCACAGTTACAAAGTAAATAACTAGTTCTCATTTCAAAATAATCAGTTTCCTTTTTCTTAATCCAAAGTTACAGAAGAATTTTAACAACACATTTTGTGGCAGGTGGTTTTTTTCGTTTGTTTGTTTGTTTGTTGTTTTTTTAAGCGGAAAACCCATCCTAAAAAAAGTATGTCCTCTGCTCCAGGTTCCTGTGTAGAGCAGCTGCCATCCCACTGACTGAGCTGCTCACACAGAGCCCGGCAGCTCCTGGCCCTGCAGGGCTGAGGCTTTTCCCCACTGCTGGGCACAGACTGATGGAGCAGCACTGCTGAACACGGGGACACACAAAGGGAGCAGAAGTAGCCTTTGTCTACCTGAAGCTCCAAGGGCCAAACTGTGAGCAGACAGGGCTGGAAGAGACTGGCAGGCTCCCTGTTTGCTGTGCTGCCCCACTTGTGCCCGGCCCAGCTCTGCGGGAGGCAGAGGGAGAACAAGGGGCAGCTCCCTGCCAGCCCCAGCCCAGGGACCCCTCCAGCCCCGGGGCTTGGGGCACTGTCAGCACCCGCTGCTCCAGCCACCGCTTCTGCTGGCCCTGACAGCAACAACCAAATGGTGGCTGATCCCCAGGGAGCAGCAGCAAAGCCTGGATCTGATCCCTCACTCTGGGGCAGGGCTGCACAAATGACCCCCACAGCAGCAGCAGCAGCACATGGAGCTGACTTTCAGCACAGCCCCTGCCACTCTTCCCTCCCGTGTGCAGTGGTGTCACAGCAGCCTGAGGCACCTGGGAGCCCTCAGGGCCAGCAGGGACTTGAGATGGCAGCCCTGGGCTCCTGGAGGATGTGCAAGGAACAGGGCTGGGGACTCCCTCTCCACGTGGAGCTTCCCGATGGAAAAGGCTGCTGTGAGCAGGCAGCTCCAAGGGCAGAGAAAGGAGGGTCTCAGCCACTGGATCTGTGCCAGTTCCACAGTGCTGGGCAGCAGCCACCGAGCACAGGGGACACAGAGGGCACAGCAAGAGGGACAAAACCAGGCAGGGTCAGAGACTGGGAAGAGCCAGACCTGGGAGCAGGAACAGCTGCTTCATTGCACTCTTGGAGAAAGCTCTTGGCTGCTTCAAAGCGCTGAAAGGCGTGAAGGGCAGAGAGGAGGCCACACCAAACAATGCTCCTGTTTTCACAGCCTCCCCTCTCAGTGTCCCAGAAGGAATTGCATGAACTGTATTCTTCTCAGTGAGTTGTCTCATTCAGCGTGAGCAGCTTAGCACCAGGAGCTGAAGGAGCTGAAGCCTTAGGCCTCAAGAGCTGAGCAAGAGGAAATGTTTTGAGCAAAGCAATGCTGCTAACATGGACCTGGCTGAATCCAGCAGATGGAATCCTGGAATTATGGAATCCTTTCTGTTTGGAAAGATCTCTGAGCTTATTGAGTCCAGCCGCTCACCCAGCAGTGTCAAGCCCAGCATTAAACCACGTCCCTCAAGTACCAAGGCCTGGACAACAGGCCTGAGTGAGGCCTGAACAACAGGCCCTGAGCCAAAGGTGACCTCTGGATGAACCTTCCAACCAAAGGTTTTCTTTGTATCTGCTCATTAGCGAAATATGAATGGTCATTAGAGCGGTGATAGATGTATCCACTCATTAGTAAAACACGGATTGCCATTTCTGTGTTTAGAAACTGGACAAGGCCATGAAATCTGACATCTGGCCTTGTCTGGGAGTTTAGGATCAAAGTCAACTCCCTTGGTTCCTCCTTAAGCCCTGGCCAGGCTTTGGGTGAAACCCAAGAGGAGAATGAAAGCAGATGTTCCTGCACTAGAAGTGCTGTCAGTTTGTTTATTCAGCACTGTCAGAGCTGGGCCCTCTCACAGCCAGGTTGGAGCCTCACCTGTGGCTGGAGGCACCTGCCGGAATTCCCAGTGTCCAGGAGTGGCTCTGCAGTCCTTGGCTGTGACACCTTCCCCCAGCTGATGTGTGGATCTGGGTGATGGGAAAGTCTGAGGGCATCTGGTGCTGTCTCTTCCTTAATCACTGCAGGCAATCTTTGGTAGTGATGACTGGGTGCATTGCTGAGCTTCTCCTTTGGTGATTCTTTGCAGTTTTGCATTATAATAAATCACAGAATTCCTGAACTTTGTGTCTGTGTCTTTGGTGCTGACCCTGCTCACCAGCAGAACAGACACTGCGGCCCCACAGAACCAAAGGTGCCGTGTGACACTGCGGGGCCTGGTGTGACGAAGGGGACCATAGTGACACTGTGGGACCACATGGAACCAACGGACCAGTGTGATGCTGTGAGGCCTCATGGAACCATGGAGATCATTTTGACACTGCAGGGACTCTTAGAATCAAGGGTCCATTTTTTTCCTCTTCCTGCCCCAGCCCTGCAGAGCAGCCCAGACCTGTCTGTCCCTGCAGCAGGAACTGGAGGCACTGGAGGTCAGGAACAGCCACTCTGTGTCTGGAATGCTCAGGACATGCTCAGCTCAGGCAGCTCCTGCAGCCCCAGGGCCAGCCCCGCTGCCCAGCACAGCAGCACAGAGTTGGCCCCGGGCTCCTCAGGCAGCTCCTGCTGCCCCAGGGACAGGGCAGCCTCTTGCCAGGGCTCCTCTGCACAGCCACGGGCTCCTGCTCTGCTCCTGGCACATGCCAGCTGCCCACAGAGCCTTTCCCAGGGGAACACATCTGTGCTGGCCTGAGCAGCCATTGCTGCAGCCCCTGCCCTGCTGCCCACAGCCCCGAGCTGGGGCTGCTGCTCTGCAGAGCACGGGGGCTGTGCTGCCCGGGGCCCTGGGCTGCCTCTGCTGGACTCTGCTGCTCAGGCTGGGAGACAGAGGCAGCTGATGCTGCTCCCTGCACTGACCCCCTCCCACACAGGCTCTGCTGGGGCCATGGAGGCTGCTCAGAGGTGCCTGCCTTGTTCCAGGGCTGCCCCATGGCCTTGGGGCTGCCCTGCATCGTCCTGGGGAAGTTCCCTGAGGGTCAGAGCAGTCCGTGCCCAGACTCCTTTCCCTGTGCCTGCTGTGTCCCCTGGGGCTGCAGAGCTCTCCTGGCTCACAGCACACATTCAGTCCTTGATCTCGGGGTGAGCCCACCCTGGCCAGGCCTGTGCCCAGGGAGCTCCACTCCCTGCTGATCCCTGGCACACACTGTCCCTGCAGGTGCCCTGTGTTCTCCTGGCAGCTCCCAAGGGCCTCCAGACAAACCTTCCCCTGCCATCAGCCCTGGCACAAGCTGCAGAGCCCAGCCAGGTTCAGCACAGACCATTCCCCATCTGATGGGCCCTGGCCACCAACAAGCAGAACCTGACCCAGCCCTGAGTCCCCTGAAGGCCACACTGGGACCCTGATCTCATCCCACTGAGCCCTGGGAGAACAAGGAACACAAGGAGCCTCTTCAGAGTCTGTTCCTTGGTCCTGTTCCTGAGAGTGACTCTGCAGGGAGAGCAAAGCCTTCCTGCCCTGCCCTCAGGAGATCCCTTTGCTGCTGGAGCTGCTGTGCTGGAGCCCAGCTGTGTCCCAGCAGTGCCCATGGCCTGTCCCTGCCTGTGGGCACAGCACAGACACGCAGCAGGACAGTGACCAAGCTGCCAGAGCACTGGGGCCTGACAGCCACAGCAGGGCTGGGAAGGAGAGGCTGGAGTTGGGAAGAGCAGATGTGGGAAGAGCCAGGGCCATTGTCCCTGGCTGTGCTGCTGTGCTGGGAGTCTCTTCCCTCCACCTCTGCTCACAGGCACTGCCCCTGCAGAGACAGAGAAGGGCAGAGGAAACATCTTGGACACACAGGGCAGAGCAGGACACTTTATTTTACATAAATGCACAGTGATGATGGCTCCTTACTGTCTCTGCTTATCACCAGCATGGTAGATACTGATGTAACATTATTGAGAAACATTATCAAAAGTAAAAAAATTAAAAATGGAAAAATAGAATACACTGAATAGAATAACAAAAAAGACACATGGCACAAAGCAGTCTGGGCCTGGAATGAGTTCCATTCTGAATGCTATTCAGAAACAGAGGCACTTGATTGTTTCTGAAAAGCAGAGAGTGGTCATATTCCTCAGGGCATCCTCACACTCCTGGTTCCTCAGGCTCTAGATGAGGGGGTTCAGTGTTGGAGGCACCAGCAAGTACAGAAGTGACAGTGTCAGATCCAGGGATGGGCACCAGGGTGGCACAGGTGACCTTTAGGCTTTGCAGGGCCCAGGCACAAGGGCTGTGCCCGAGTCAGGGCTGAGCTCACACTCTGTGGGCTGGGGCAGAGCCCAGGCAGAAATCAGCCCCTGCCCCAGCAGCTCTGCAGTGGTGGCCACCAGGCCGGGTTGCCAAGGGAGGCTTCTGGCCATGGCCTGCAGGGAGCTGCTGCTGCCCAGGTGCCTTTGGTGTCCCAGGCTCTCCTGGCACAGCTCCCAGCACTCTGCACTTGTGCCCGAGGCCTTCACTGTGTTGGGGCTGGCCTGGGGCTTTTCCTGCAGTGGGACCTGGCCTGGCCATGGCACAGGAAAGGCAGTTCCTGCTGGAGCAGGAGGCTCTGCCTGGAATGGGCTCAGACAACTCCAACAAGGCTCTGTTTGCAAAGCCCCCAGTGGGGAATGAAGAAGGGGGGGTCGTGCTGCTTTTGGGGTGAATAATGCTGAAAGCAGCCTGACTCCTCCATCCCCAAGTTCAACATCCTGAGAGGGAGCTGAAGCTGTGGCAGAGCTGGAAAAATTCCCAGAGAAAGGAACAACCAAGTGACACCACTGAGAGTTTCTGCAGAGCTGCTGAGCTGGCACAGCCTGGGCCCATCTCACTGACAGGGCAGCACTACAGACAAGAAAAGCCCTGTCCCAAATTTTAACTGCAGCATTTCCTGACATTTCCCTTCTTGGTGGGGTATGGAGATTCCTCCCTGGACTGGGGACACCCCTCGAGGTCACTGCCTGAGGCTGAACTAAAGAGATTTGCCAATGGTCATTGGTCTGGGGGTATGACACCCATCTCTACTTAATAACTGGTTTTGCTTTAATAGTATTGCTTCAAAATTGCTTCCTAGAGCACTCTATTAAAATAGGTGTTACAGCTCCTACCCTATGGAGTGGGTAATTCTGATTAAGACCTTTCTGTCTAATCATGATCATAATCAGTCATATCTATATGTGCACAAATACTTCTGGTTTGCCATCCTGAATGCTGTTGGACAAAGTTGTACAAAGGTTCAATTCCACCTGTATAATCCTTTACACAGAAATCCTTGACAAAGTCTGGGGCTGGGATTGGATCCAGGCACTCCCAGGCTCCTCTCACAGAAGGAGTTTACAAAGCCTGGGGGTCCTGGTTTGGGGGAGCTTGGGGGTATGATTGGGGTATTGGGTCTTTTGGAAACCTCATGACCCAACTGGAGCCTCTTTAATAAACCTTGCCTGAAGCTGCCACTCTGCCCATGACAGGAACCCCTGTGAGTGTCTGTGACATCCCGGCTCTTTGGCAGCCTGGAGACTCCTGGGATGTCCCCATGGAGCCCTGTGAGTGTCTGTGACCTTGCAGTTCTTTAGGAGCACAGGGATGTCACCACTGGACTCCTGCCACTGCCTGGGACAAATTGGCTCCTTGGCAGTGTACAGACACCTCTGTTGTCACTGTGCAGCCCTGTGACTGACTGTCACCTCATGACCCTTAGGAAGATTAAGGACCCCTGGGATGTCACCATGGAGCCCCTGTGACTGAGTGTGACCAAACAGATCTTCAGGAGCCCAGAGACCCCTCAGATGGCACCATGGAGCCCCTGTGTCTGCATGTGAGCTCACGGCTCTTTAGTAGCTGGAAACCCCTGGAATGTATTCAATTTAAATAGATTGCTCTGCTGAGCAATCTATTAGAATCTATTTAGAATAGATTCCTTTGCTCTGCTGAGGATGGATACTCAGCAGCTTGGAGGTTCCCTGATGAATTTTAGTTCTCCAGAGACTTGTTCAGTCTTCAGCTCTTCAGTTCAGGAATTCAGTGCCAAAGGCTCATTAATGTTTCAAAACACCCTAAAAAAGACAAGCCTCTGGGAATAATTTAATTTCAACTCTTCAATTCTTATGTGGTTACTTAGACAGATTATAGAAGTGTGTTCAAAGAGAATACACTATGTCTTTGAAAAATGCAGGGAGATTTATTTCTCCTGTTTAGTTTTGTTTTCCTGCTTATAGATTGGTATCACAAATCTCCAGTTGATATTGATCCTGAGCACGTCCTCTTGCAGTCTGAATAGATATGAAAATCAAAACCCTTCATCGCTGACAATCAATCAGACTTGGTCCCTAGCCCCATCCCACCATTTCCCTCATCCAGCCCCTGGGACTCAGAGCAGCCTTGTGCAAATCTGAGCTTCCTCCTCTCCAGGCTGCAGCTGCAGCTTTCAGCTCCTTGGCACCAACTCCCACCTGCTTTCCTTGCAGAAGGAGCTGCCTGAGACACAGAGGGATGTTCATTTATTGTCAGCCAACAAAACCAAGGGAAGGAACAGCTCCATGAAAAACAGAAGTCCAGACTGTGATACAAATAGTGGGGAACATCAGGATTTCTTCTCCTGCCATTGTACAGTTCCTGGTCTCTCCTGGTGGGAAAACTTTAACATCTCTTAAAAGTGCTCAAATGACCCAGCTAATGAAGACGTGCTTGTGCACCTCGCAAGCAGCAAGTCCTGTACAGCCCTGCAGGGCTCCTGTCCCATCTGCTCTGCTCCAGTGTAAAACAGGGCCCAGCACTGTCCCAGGATCGTTAGAGAGCTGAATTGGAAAGGACCTCAGCAAGTCAGCAGCCCAAGCTGTCAGAAACTGGGTCAGACCAAGTGGTTCAAGGCTTGATTTGGTCTGGATTGGAAAATCCCAAAGGAAGGGGAGGGGGCAGCACCTCAGCACCTGGCTGAGCCCATGGGAACAAAGGTTTCCTCCTGTCCTGGCTGAAGCTCCCCTCCTTCCCCTTCCACCCATTGTCTTTTGTCTCCCACCAGGCCCCAGGTGAAGAGCCTGGCTCTGTGTTCTCCATCACCTCCTCGGTGGCACTGCCAGGCTGGCATGAGGAGCCCCTCAGCCTTCCCTGCTCTGGGCTGGACAAGCCCAGCTCCCTCAGCCTCTGCTCACAGCCAAAGGGCTCCAGCCCCACCTTGGAGCCCTTCCCTAACCCTGCTGCAGCTGCCAGACATCTTTCCTGCCCTGGGGAACCCAACTCAGGCCGCAGTGATCTGGATCACGCACGTCCTTGATGTCCTGGTCACACAGCCCAGCCCCTTGTCCCCGTGTCAGGCTCTGGGGTTGATTTGTGGAACATCCTTGGGGGAGGCTGTGGCTCCAGGTGCACCAGGGGGATACCAGTGGACAGGGGACCCTGCTGGACATGAACAGCATTGGACTTCATGGGGGAAACTGTAAGGGGGGTCTGGGGTGGAATGATCAACACAGTGACCTCACACAGCCTTGCTGTGATGTCACACAGCCACCCAGTAACGTCACAGCCAGCTCTATGATGTCATACCTCTTCCCTGTGATGTCACAGATGGCTCTGTGATGTCACAGAGCTGACCTGTGATGTCATAGCTGCTTGATGACCTCACATAGCCCACTCTGCTATGTCATAGCCCACTCTGTGACCTCATGTTACCTGATGATAAATGGTCTACACCTGGTGAGCTAACACAGTGCTCATTCTCCAAAACCACTGGGCCATGGAAACCACACAATGCCCATTGTGTAAGAAGGGGAACTGGAAATTCACCAGCCTCAGTGTCCTGCCAGCTCAGCCAGGCCGACTGGAACATTGGGGTCTGTGACCACCAGGGACCACCAGAGAGACCCTCAGGACAGAAGAGTGCTTGCAAAAGGGGAGGGAAATATGTAAATGATTTTCTGGGAAATGATTATCATAGGTATGATTAGTCCAGGACCATCAATGGATATGAATGCAAAATACAGAATATAAACAGAACCTTTCCTGTACTCAGCATGCACGGCTTTGTGAGGAGCTGTTCCCCCATGCACCCAGCCAAATAAAGAACGCTGCTTCTAAATGCTACATTGGTGTTAAGGAGTTTTGTATTTTACCAAATTTTTGGTAACATTCCCACTGCCAAGGAAAGCTCTGTCTGCTGCTGTCCACAAACAGGAAAGGGCTGGTGGGAGATGTGATGGACTGAGGCTGCCTGGGGTATTGTGACCATGAAATAATCAACTTTCCATAAATCTGGGAAAGAAGGAAAGGCATCAACAAAACATCTACACTGAAATTATGGAGGGCAGACTTTGGCCTCTATAGGATGCAGATTTGGGGAGTACTGAATCAGGTACTGATTTTTTTAAGGGAAACAGCCCTTAAAAACAGGAGAGTCCAGGAAGGATGGACACACTTCAGAAAAGGAATCTTAAGGGGAGAGGAGCATCCTGTCCTGGTGTGCCAAAAGATGAGCCAGTGAGGAAAATGACTGGCCTGGCTGCCCATGAAACTTTTGTGGGAACTCAGGAAAAAAAAAAAAAAAACAAAAAAAAAAAAACGTGCAACACCTAGGATAGAAGGTCAGGCAATTCAGGAAATGTTTAGGGATGTTGATAGGTCATGGGGAAAGAAAATTAGAGAGGTGAAAGATAGTTAAAATTTAACCTGGCCAGTTTTCTGAAAAATTAAAATGTTTCCACAAATAAATTTATAGCAAAATGTGGGATAAGGAAAACATTTAGTCTTTATTCGATGCTGTGAGGAATATAGTAATAGAGATAAGGAAAAGGCTGAGCTGCTAAACTCCTTGTTTGCCTCATTTTTCAACAATCAGACAGGTTGTGCTCATGACACGTGTTCTCCTGAGCTGGTAGATGGGCACAGGGAGCAGAACAGCCCCCCTGTCATCCAGGAGGAAGCAGCTGGTGACCTGCTGAGCCACTCAGATGCTCACAGGTGTCTCTGGGACCAGATGGGATCCATCCTAGGGGGATGAGGCAGCTGGTGGATGAGCTCACCAAGCTGCTCTCCATCATTTCTCATCAGTCCTGGCTCACCAGGGAGGTCCCAGAGGACTGGAGGTGCCAGTGTGAGCCCATCCCCAAGAAGGGCTGGAAGGAGGATCTGGGGAACTCCAGGCCTGTCAGCCTGACCTCGGTGCCCAGCAAGGTTCTGGAACAGATCACCTTGAGAGCCATCACATGGCACCCACAGGATGGCTGAGGGATCAGACCCAGCCAGCATGGATTTCAATATCTGCATTGATGATCTAGATGAGGGGATTGAGTCCACCATCAGCAAATTTGCAGATGACACCAAGCTGGGTGTGAGTGTGGATCTGCTGGAGGGTAGGAGGGCTCTGCACAGGGACCTGGACAGGCTGGATCCAGGGCCCAAATCCAACAGTGGGAGGTTTAACAAGACCAAGGGCTGGGTCCTGCATTTTGCCCACAACAACTCCTGCAGCGCTACAGGCTGGGGACGGTGCAGCTGGAGAGCGTCCAGGCAGAAAGGGACCTGGGGCACTGATGGACAGAAGGCTGGACATGAGCCAGCAGTGTGCCCAGGTGGCCAAGAAGGCCAATGGCACCTGGCCTGGATCAGGAATGGTGTGGCCAGCAGGAGCAGGGCAGTGATTCTTCCCCTGTGCTCAGCAGTGGTGAGGCAGCACCCTGAGTGCTGTGTCCAGTTCTGGGCCCCCCCAATTTAGGAAGGACATGGAGGGGCTGGAGCATGTCCAGAGAAGAGCAACAAGGCTGGTGAGGGGTCTGGAACACAAGTCCTGTGAGGAGAGGCTGAGGGAGCTGGGGTTATTTATCCTGAAGAAGATGAGGCTCAGGAGAGACAAGGTGGTATCAGGGCACAGGTTGGGCTTGATGATCTCCAAGCTGTTTTTACACCTGGCCAATTCTGTGATTCTCTGAAACCACCCTTGGAGCAGTTGCAGGATGAGCCCTGGGCCTCCTCTTCAGAAGGTCCAGCAGCTCAGGTCCCTCAGGTTCTCCTCACAGCCCCAAAGCCCATCCTGTCAGTCCTGCAGAGCCTCTGCAGCCCCTCCTCATGGCCCAGAACAGGGAGCCCCACAGCCAGACACAGCAGCCCAGATGTGCCCCCCTGGCCTGTGGTGCCTCTGGCAATGGAACAGCCCGAGGCACTGCAGGAGCCTGCAGACAATTCCTGCAGCACTTGGAGGATGATCCTGCTCCCCAAGGGACGTTCCCATGGTGTGATGCTGTTTGTCCCCAGCCTGTCCACGGCCACCCTGGGGCTGCTCACGGGGCTTTTCTCTGCTGAGCATTGGCCTGGGCGTGTTCTGGAGAGAGCCTGGGCAAGGAGCCTGGAGCCCCCAGGCCCTGGCCTGAGGCGTCAGCGCTGCCCCAGCAGTGCCCATGGCCTGTCCCTGCTGCAGCCCTGGCACTGCCACCCCCAGCACTGTGCCTGGCCCCGAGAGCACTCAGGCCCTACAGCAACACCAGGGCCAGGAGGGCAGCGGGGCAGGGCCACGGGAGCAGCACTGGCAACACCAAGTGCTGCTGCCGCTGGGCACAGCTGCTGTGCCAGCACTGATCTGCCCCAGCTCTGCACACAGACATTGCTGCTGCAGCTACAGAGAAGGGAACAAAAGGGGGATCTCCAGTGAAAACGTTTCTGGGAGATCCTTAAATGTGTTTAAAGCCACTGAGAGCACAGCCTCTCACTGAAATAGTTTGGGGCCACAGGAAAAAACCAAAACTGATAACCAAACAACAAGTGTTATAAAATTGACTTTTACTACAAGTGATGTGTAGAAAATGGCAATCAATTTAATGTTTCTGAAATCGTCCCGAGATCAGTCTCCACACTGCAGCCTTGAGCTCCTGGTTCCTCAGGCCGTAGATGAGGGGGTTCAGGGCTGGAGGCACCACCGAGTACAGAACTGACAGTGCCAGATCCAGGGATGGGGAGGAGATGGAGGGGGGCTTCAGGTAGGTAACAAAGCCAGTGCTGAGAAACAGGGAGAGCACAGCCAGGTGAGGGAGGCAGGTGGAAAAGGCTTTGTGACGTCCCTGCTCAGATGGGATTCTCAGCACAGCCCTGAAGATCTGCACATACGAGAAAACAATGAACACAAAACAGCCAAAAGCTAAAATGGTACCAACCACAGTAATCCCAAATTCCCTGTGTTTTGAGTGTGAGCAGGAGAGCTTGAGGATCTGTGGCACTTCACAGAAGAACTGGCCCAGGGCATTGCCCTGGCACAGGGGAAGGGAAATTGTATTGGCTGTGTGCAGCAGAGCATAGAGAAAGGCACTGGCCCAGGCAGCTGCTGCCATGTGGGCACAAGCTCTGCTGCCCAGGAGGGTCCCGTAGTGCAGGGGTTTGCAGATGGACACATAGCGGTCATAGCACATGATGGTAAGGAGAGAATATTCTGCTGATATAAAAAAGGCAAAGAAAAAGAGCTGTGCAGCACATCCTGAGTAGGAGATGTTCCTGGTGTCCCAGAGGGAATTGTGCATGGCTTTGGGGACAGTGGTGAGGATGGAGCCCAGGTCAGTGAGGGCCAGGTTGAGCAGGAAGAAGAACATGGGCGTGTGCAGGAGGTGGCCGCAGGCTACGGCGCTGATGATGAGGCCGTTGGCCAGGAGGGCAGCCAGGGAGATGCCCAGGAAGAGGCAGAAGTGCAGGAGCTGCAGCTGCCGTGTGTGTGCCAATGGCAGCAGGAGGAAGTGGCTGATGGAGCTGCTGTTGGACATTTGCTGTGTCTGGCTGTTTCAACCTTTAGGAAGCAAGATAGTGAAGTTTGAGGGGAGATTTCTCATAGAAGAGTCACAACCCTTTCTCACAGACCATTCCCTGTCAATAAATACCACCCCTTTTTCTACGTCTAACATAACTTCCTTCATCTTGGTTGCTGGAGATTGCTGCTGGCCAATACTCAAGGAGAAGCCAGACCTCAAGAAGCAAGATACCCTGGAGTTAGCCCTGAGCCCCAGTCAGTGCAGGGGAACAGCGAGGGCAGGGGCCAGTCCTGGTGTTTGAACTTGGACAAAGAATCCCCTCATAAGGCACCGGAGCTGCCAGGGTGAAGGGATGAGGATTGAAGGAGGCAGAACAAGAGATTCCGCTGCACCTGGGGAGAACAGGTGGTACAGGAGGATTGTCTGAGCCTTAGTGCAGACTGAGGGGAGCTGCTCTGTCCCTCTCTCCTGTTCCCAGCTGTCATGGACTTGCACCTTTCCGATCGCCACTCCCGTGTTACCCTGGAAAGCCAGGAGACACTGCTGAGAGCAGAGGGATCCCTGGCACACAGAGTGGCTCCTGCCTTTCCCAAAGTCAGGGAGAGTCAGCTCATTCCCAGCCTGCCCTGCCCAGAGCTCCCCAGGGCAGAGGGAGCTGGGACACCCCATTGCTGTGCTCAGCCTGCACAGGAGGAGAACAAGGGCTGGGCCTGAGCCTGCAGCTGGAACTGCCATTCCCAGAGAGCCCCTCAGCAATGCCAGGAGCACCTGGGCAAGGCAAGGAGAGAGAGAGAGCCTGGCCCTGAGGAAAAGCCTTTCCCTGCCCAGCCCTGCCCAGCCCCTGCCAGGCAGCAGCAGTGCAGGACAGTGGCCCTCAGGCCCTGGTCAGCAGGGAATGGGCACATGGCAGGAGAGATGCCCTTCATCTCTGGGGCTGCTCTGCGGGCCCAGGAGGGGACTGAGGGCCCCGAGCCCCCTGGCTGAGGGCTGTGCTGGCTGTGAGGGGACACAAGAGCTGTGCTGCTCAGGGCAGTGTGTGCCCTGCAGGGCAGGGCTGGCAGGTGCCACATCTCCCCTGCAGCAGGGCTTCCCTCATCACTGCCTCCCTCCCTCCCTGCCCACGCCTCTGCTGCTGCAGCTGTCCCAGCCCGAGCTGTTCCTGTGGCCCCGGGCTCCTTCCCTGCCAGTGCTGCCAGAGCCCAGCCCAGCCCCTGGGCCAGCTCTGCCCTGCAGCTGCTCGGGGCTGCAGGGGTTAAAGAACAGCTCCCCCAGGCCTGGGCACCATGGAAAGGGGATGCTGGATGGATCTGGAGGCTGGGGAGCTGGAGGCACTTGCTGAGGGTCCCAGGAATCCTCAGGGTGATGGTTTAAGAGCCTCAGTCCCTGCTCTACCCTGCACAGCTGAGTTTCCATTCCCACCAAGCTGAGCCAGGGAAGGGGGGGCGGGGGTGGGGTGGGCAAAGATTTAGGAAAGCAGAGACTCCAGCAGTAAACTCCTGACCTGAATGAGCTCATGAAAAGTCCCTTAAGAAATGACCTGGGCATGAGCTGGAGCTCTGAGCAGCCCTGGCCCACACAGCACCCTCTCCACAGCAGCAGGACCTGCCCTGGCAGGAGTCACTCCTGGCACCCACAGCTCCCCTCCAGCATCCATGGGGAGCTCCCAGGCAGGCTGAGAGCTGCCCCTGGCAGGTGGCAGATCCCCTGGCCAGGCCAAGAACCCTCAGGTCTGCAGGAGCTGCTCTGCAGGACAGCCCTGGGCACCCCTGGCTGCAGCCCCAGCTTCAGCCCCTGCAGCCATCCCTGGCAGCAGGAGCCGTCCTGCCCTGTCCCTCTGACGGTGCCCAGGGCAGCCCCGCTCTGGAGCACATCCTCCCCCAAAGCAGGAAGGGCAGCAGAGCCATCCTTACAGTCATGTCAGTCCTGTCCTGGGTCAGCTTGAGGAGATCCCTGCAGCCAGAGACTTACTGTGTCAGGAGTGGTGAAGATTTCTCCATGAAGAACCTCAGTATTTTCAAAAGGTATGAAGATTTCTCTGTGAATAATGTCAGCATTGTCCTTCCAGTTGATTTAAGCCTCTGTCTGCTTATCTCCCATCAGGTAACTGCAGGCAGTGCCCTCAGCCCTGCTGGGCTGGAAGAGAAGCTGCTCCTCAGGAGAAATGTCTTTTTGAAGCTCTTCTTCATTGTAATGAGCTGCCTCTGTGCCAGGAGCCCAGCCCAGCTCAGCAGCACAGCAACAGCACAAGGATTTTAATGATCCTCTCAGGGCTTTGGTCTTGTTTACAGTTGTGTCAGTCCTTGAGAGTGTTTAAAAAACTTTTCAAGAACTCAGAGTTTGAAACTCCAATGTTTCTTGAAGTTTTAATGGGTCTCACTGAGGGACATGACTGAGAAAGTGTCCCCAGGTTCCCGTCAGAGCAGAACACTGCAGGCAGTGATGACAGGTGGGGACAAACAAGGCAAAGGTGTCTCTGATGCTCAGCAAACCTGCATGTGTTTCAGGAATGCAAAGGGCCAAGGCCTGAGCCCCAGCCCCTGCCAAGGCAGATCCTGTCCCTCCCTCAGTGCTCAGGGCTCTTCCCGGGACACTGGGATGTGGGGATGTGCAATGCCAAGGGCAGCACCATGGGGCGGCCCCTGCCAGGCTGCTGAGCAGGGACAAGGAGGCAATGAGGCCCCAGGCCTGCCAGGGTCACTTGTCTCCTGCCAATGGCTCAGGCCCAGGGCCAGCAGCCATGGCCCAAGTGCTGCAGGAGTTGGCTGTGTCAGGGCCTTTCAGCTGCTGCCCATCCCTGTGCCCTCTCCAGCCCAGGCTGTCCTACGGTGTCCATGCCCTGCGCCTCTGTCCCTGCAGGCTGTCGTCATCCCCCGGCTGCCCCACCTCGCTGGCCCCTTCCTTTGCTGACAGCTCTGTGTCCTGCCTGCCTCTGCCTGGGCACACAAAGCCTAGGGCTTGATACCAAAATGGTTTGTTCCATTTTTCCCCCTGCCTGTGGACTTTTAGCACAGGAAATAGGCACACAGGGCCTGCTTTCTCAGCAAGGATGGTTGAAAGACAAGAAGACATCTGGCTCAAGAGTGCAGTGATGGAAAAAACAAGAAGTAAATCTGGGTACTTAATGAAGTTTTATGGTAATGGATAAATTGTAATACCCATTTAGCAATTATGTGTAAGCAACACATTTGTAGAATTACATGTCCATGAAAGGTAAGGGGTTACCCCTCACTTGACCTCAGACATGAAAAAGTAATGCCTTCTTAAAAATCCAGTTATTGTTAAGGAGTCTTATTCTGATATTCCACAGGTTTGGTGTTGGTGCAGCCCTCACAGAACCAAAAAGTGTACTGTAACACTCTGCAAAATCATATAACAAAGGGTCCTTTTGGACAAAGTGGAACCCCATGGAACCAAAATCCATTTTGGCACTTTGGGGCCTGTTCTGGTTTAGGGCAAATTTGTGAGAAAAACCCTGAACGGGATCCTTCCGGGAAGAAAACCCAAACAGCCCCTCCCTCAAACCAGTCTGGTAAAAAACGTCTTTGGAGAAAAGTGGAAAAAACTATTTTACTTAACAAGCAAAGTGCATATAAGTATAAAGAATGAATAATATGAAACAATAGAACCTCTCGTTCTGGAGTGAGATGGCAAATTGAGAAAGTTCTTGCCATGGATGTAGATCAGCTCTCTCAGTCTTTTATCAGTCCCAGTCCCTCCAGTGCTGCTGGAAAATGCCGAGGTCCAGGCTCCGGTGGGCCGCAGGTGCAAGCCCACAGTGCTCCCCTGGGTTTTTTCAGTCCAGATCAGATTTAAACAGTCCCAAGAAAAATGGAAAAAACTGTCCAGGGAACTTCTCTGCCCTAGCAAGCTAAATCTAACTAAAAGCAAAAAGTTCTCTGTCCTGCAGTCTCTCCAAGCCTCAGCTGAGCACCCTGTCCAGAGAAGAATGTGTAGAGAATGTGTAGGAGTCAGGCAGTTTTTTCAAAACAAACTCTGTGCTCCTCCTTGCTCTTAGAACCAGTCTTAAAGGCACAGAACTCAATATACAGCACAAACAGAACAGACAATTGGGGATACAAGCACCATAAAGTCACCCTAGGACAGGGCCACATTGAACCAATGGTGCATTGTGATACTGTGGCTCAGTGGAGACCCTTGTGACACTGAGAAAACTCTTGGAACCAAGGGAACATTTCTGACACAGGAAGACCTCGTGGAACCATGGGTCCATTGTGACACTGCAGAACCTCACGGAACCAAAGTGAACAGGTTATAGTCCAGAACCCCATGGAACCAAGGGTGCATTGTTAAGCTGTGTGGCTTTTATGGTAATGGCTAAATTGCCGTTACTAAATTGCAATACACATGTAGCTACTGTATATAAGTAACACCATTTTACAATCACATGCCCATGTAAGGTTAGGAGTTATCCCATATTGGAATTCAAGTGTGAGTAAATTATGCCCTCTTAAACACCAAATTAGTGTTAAAGACTCTTACTCTCATGTTTTGGAGATTTGGTGGCATCAGGGTCTCACAGAATCAAGGAGTCTACTGTGACATCCTGGAACCTCATGGAACCAAAATCCTTTATAGCACAGCAGGGCCACATGGAACCAGTGGTCCATTGTGATACTGCAGATCCAAGGAGACCATTGTGACACTCTGGAACCTCATAGAATCAAAAGTACACTGTGACAGAGAAAGGCTTCATGGAACCAAAAGTCGGTTGTGACTCAGCCAGGCCTTGTTTGAACAATGGAACCATTGTTGATAGTACAGAAACTCATGGAACCAAGGGGCAAATGTGACTCACTGGGGCTGTGTGGAATGAAAGGTCCATTGTGACAATGCGGATCCAAAGAGCTCACTGTGACACTGTGGGGCCTCGTGGAACCAAGGGGCCATTCTGACACAGCAAGGCCTTGTAGAACCAAGGAGTCCATTGTGACCCTACGGAACCTCACAGAACCAAGGTGACCATGGGATAGTACAGAACCTCATGGAACGAAGGGTCCATGGTGACACTGCAGAACCAAGGAGACTCTTGTTGGCAGTATGAAAGCTCATGGAACCAGAAGTCTATTGTGACACAGCAAGATATCATGGAACCAAGGGTCCATTGTGACTCTGTTGAGCCTCATGGAACAAAGAGCCACTGTGACATAGTGTGGCCTCATGGAGCCAAGGGGCCATTGTGACACTGAGGATCCAAGGAGACCTCAGACAATTGTGACTGAGGAACCTCATGGAACCAATAGGTTCGCAAACTGAGGGGCCCTGTGGAACCAAGGAGGCCACAGTGACATTGTGGGGCCTCATGGAACAATGGAGACCATTCTGACACTTTGGGACCCACTGGAACCAAGGGGACATTATCACATGGCAGGGACTCATGGAATCAAGGGGGCTACAGTGAACACTGTGGGTGTCCATGGGATGAAGGGTCCAATCTGACACCGTGGAACCAAGGATACCATTGTGACACTACAGGGCATCCTGCAATCCAGGATCCATTGTGACACAGCAAGGCGTCATGAAACCCTGGCTGCCATTTTCACACGTTGTGGCCTTGTGAAACCAGAGGGACATTGTGGAACTTCCGAGCTTTGTGGAGGAGCCAAGGGGACCATAGTGACACTGTGGGGCTTGATGTAACCAATGGTGTGCTGTGACACTGCAAGGCCTCATGGAATCATGGAGACTGTTGAGACACTAAAGGCCTCCTTGAACCAAGGGACAATTGTGACACTACAAGGCCTCATGGAAGCAAGGAACCATTGTGCACTATGGAGTCTCTGCAGGCTGAGGGCAGTTGTCACGCTGTTTGGCACCATTGAACCAGAGTCCATTGTGACTCTACAGGGCCCCATGGAACTAAAGATTCATGGAACAGCATGGAATCACATGGAACCAAAGGTCCATTGTGACATTGCAGGGCCTCATGCAATCCTGGAGGCCATGATGACACTTTGAGGCCTTGTTGACCCAAGGGGCTCTGCAGGGCCTCATAGAACCAAGGAGACCTTTCTGACATTGCAAGTCCCCATGGAACCAAGGGTCCATTGTGATACTGTGGTACCAAGGAGACCCCTGTGACACTGCAAGGCCTCATGAAAGCAAGGGATCATTGTGACACTGTGGAGCCCCATGGAAACCAGGGGCCAGAAACACATCTGGGCCTCAAGGAACCAAGGATCCAATATGACACTACCATTGTGACACTGCAGGGCCACCTGGAGACAAGGGGCCACTGTGATACTGCAGGGCCCCATGAATCCAAGGGAACGGGTAAGAGGTCTGGTTGGCTTGGCCTGACTGCTCCAACTGATCTTGGCATGTCGAGGGTCCCTCCATATACCTCTGAAACACTGCAGCTCATTGCTTTCCTTCCTATGGAAAAGAACCATCCCTCCTGCACAGGCACCCGTGGCCAAAATTGGTACATCTCCTGCAAAATTCCTATATGCAAGGGTTTTTCCAGGACAAGAGCTGCCATTACAGACAGCTCTGGCTGGTCTTGGCCACCTGAGGGCCAGCTCTAAACTGCCTTCCAAACAATGGGGCTCCCAGCTTTCCTGTCTATGGAAAACAACTTGCCTTCTCCTCCAGGCAAAAAGTGCAGAAATTGGGATTCAACATTCCAAATTTTGAATATGTAAGGGTTGTTCCTAGACAAACCTGCCAGCACAGAAATGTCTGGCTGGCCTTGGCCTCTGGTATCTGCAGTTCAACAGCCCCTGAAACATTGGACCTCTGTGGTTTCCTTCCTGTGGAGATCATGGTGACCTTTGGGGCCTGGTGAAATGAAGGGGCCTTTGTGACACTGTGGGGAACTGTGGATACCAGGGACCATGGTGACACTGGAACCAAGGGGTCACTGTGGCACTGTTGGCCCGCATGGAAGCAAGGGGCCATTGTGACACCTCAGAAGCAAGGAGAACATTGTGACACTACAGGGCCTCATGGAACCAAGGGGAGATGGAACAGATCTGGCTGGTTTGGCCTCCCAGGGGCCACCTGACAGCTCCAGCTGATCTTGGAATGCTGAGGGCTGCCTCTCATCACCTGGAGCAATGGTGTCTTGTGCTCTCCTTCCCATGGAAGAGAACCATGCATCTTTCCAGGTGCCCATGGCCAAAATTTATATTCCCCCTAAAAAAAACCTTATATCCAAGAGATTTCTGAGACACAAGCAGCCAGGACAGAGAGCTCTGGCTGGCCTTGGCCTCTGGTGGTCACCTCTCATCTCACGAAAGTCCTGAGGAAAGAATTTGAACAGATTTGACTATTGGAACATCAATGAGTCTCTTACCTTCTAAAAAAATCAGAAGCTTTTCTGATCGTATGTGACTTTTCTTTCTCATGGTGTGTTATACATGAAATACTGTTTTAAGCTAAAAAAATATTCTTATCACTCTGCCAGTGTTATCTGACACAAAACACATCCTCTACATATGGATTCAGGTCACCGGTATAAGCAAACACAATAAAGAATCCAGTAGGAATGATTTGTCTCTGCTCCCATCTGTCCCATCTCCTCTGGAGCTGGAGGTGAAGCCCCAGCACTTGGGAGGGCTCCAGGAGGTCACAAGCTCAGCTCCCACACAGAGAACTTGTGGAGCCTGGGGTGCTTTTCTTGGCCCCTGCACACTCACACTGGCTGAGATGGACACTGATGGTTTCTGTGCCAGGCTCTCTCAGGCCAGCCCAGCTCCCTCCAAGCTCTGCCAGCTGCCCTGAGCTCTCTGCAGCACCAAGGGCCTCTCCCCAGCACAGCCCAGCTGGCTCTGGCCCCACAGCTCTGCTCAGGGCAGGCTGCTCTGGGCAGGGGCCCCACGGCCTCAGCCCCTCGGAAGGGCACAGCAGCAGCTGCAGCTCAGAGAGGGCTCAGCCCCAGCCATGGGGGAAGGTGCCTGGCCAAGGGAAAAGGAGGCTCCCTGGGTGCCCTGCTCTCCTCTCCAGGACATCCTGAGAGCTCTGCAGCCCCTGCTGCCATCCCATCTGCCCAGGCCAGCACAACAGCCCCGGCCTTGTGGTCACAGAATCACAGAATTTTTAGGTTGGAAGAGACCTTCAAGATCATTGAGTCCAACCGCAGGCGCAGGGCCCATCCCAAAGCTGGGGCAGCCAGAAAGCTGTGCCCATTTCTGTTCATTGCTGCTCGAATGAGGATGGATCTTCAGCTACGTAGAAGCTGCTGGTGAATTTTACTTTTCCAGAGGCTTCATCTTGTGTGAGTTCTTCAGTTGAGAAATTCATTGACAAAAACTCATTAACATTTGTTGAAAACACCCAAACACGACAAGCCCCTGGGAATAACAGAGGCTTTCAATTCTTCTGTGGTTAATTAGACATGTTTCAGAAGTGAATTCAAACCGAATATACTATATTTAAAACAATGACAAAATAATTGTTTTGTCCTGTTTAGATTTCTTTTCCTATTTATAGATTGATATCAGCAATCTCCAGTTGATATTGATCCCCAGCACCTCCTAATGCAGTCTGAATAGATCTGAAAATCAAGACCCTTCATGGCTGACAATCAATCACACTTTTTCCCTACCCCCACCCCACCAAATACCTCATCTATAGTCCCTGGGACTCAGAGCAGCTGAGGAAAGTTTCTTTTCATTGCCAGCTTACAAAAGTTGAACATGATGCTATTTCATACCCATCACAGTTCTTCCCTCAGCTTTCTGTGCAATGTCCCAGCTGCATGTCCATTCCCCATCCCCCATCCACAAGGGATTTCTGTGCAACACCAGTTTTCAACAAAGGTGATGCTCAGATAGATATGAACAATCAAGGTGTTGTACCAGGATGCTCTGCCTGGACTGGAGGTCAAAACAGCTCCAACAATGTCCTGTTTGCAAAGGTGCCAGTCATGGATGGAGAAGGGGGTCAGGCTGCTTTTGGTTTTGAAGAAATGCTGAAACCAGCCTGATTCATTTTATCTCCCCCTCTCCTGGCTCTCCTCTCTTGCCTCTTCCATCCATTGTCTTTTGTCTCACACCAGGCCCCCGGTGAAGAGCCTGGCTCTGCGCTCTCCATCACCTCCTCAGTGGCACTGCCAGGCTGGGATGAGGAGCCCCTCAGCCTTCCCTGCTCTGGGCTGGACAAGCCCAGCTCCCTCAGCCTCTGCTCACAGCCAAAGGGCTCCAGCCCCACCTTGGGGCCCTTCCCTAACCCTGCTGCAGCTGCCAGACATCTTTCCTGCCCTGGGGAACCCAAGCCAGGCCACAGTGACCTGGATCCTGCACATCCTTGATGTGCTGGTCACACAGCCCTGTCCATGTGTCAGGCTCTGGGGATTGATTTGCAAAAGATCCTCTTCTCCAGCCACTACTGAAGGTCCTTGCCATGCTATAATGTCCCCTTGGTTCCAGTGGGACCCAAAGTGTCAGAAGAGTCTCCATTGTTCCATGAGGCCCCACAATGTCACTGTGGTCCCCTTGGTTCCACAGGGCTCCACAGTGTAACAATGATTCTTAGTTCCATGAGATTCCTCAGTCACAATGGGCTCCTTGGATCCTCAGTGTCACAATGGCCCCTTGGTTCCATGTAGCCACACTGTGCCACAATGGCTCATGTTTCCATGGGGCCACACACATTAATAATGCACCCTTGGTTCCATGAGGTTCTGTACTATACCATGGTCGCCTTGGTTCTGTGAGGCTCCACAGTGTCACAATGGACCCATGGTTCCACGAGGCCTTGCTGTGTCAGAAATGGTTCCTTGGTTCCAAGCGGTTTCTCATTGTCACAGTGGTCTCCTTGGAACTGCAGTATCACAGGGGACCATTGCTTCAATATGGCCCCAAAGTGCCAAATGGATTTTAGTTCCATGAGGTTCCGCTGTGTCCAAATGGACCCTTTGTTCCATGAGTCTGCACAGTGTCACAGGAGACTCCTCGGTTGTGTGAGGCCCTGTCATCACCAAATATCCAAAATATCAGAATAAGACTCCTTAACACTAATTTGCTATTTAGGAGAGTATCCTTGACTCAGGCCTCAGGTCTAGTGAGGGTTAACTCCTAACCTTACATGAACATGTAATTCGACCAGGGTGTTGCTTACATACAGTCACTCAATGTGTATTTATAGTTACACATTTCCATAAAACCCACTTGAACTTCCCAGATTCACTCCTTGGTTTTTCTATCACTACACTCTCAAGCCATATGTCTTCTTTTTGTCTTCCAACCATCCTCACATGAAAAGCAGCCCCTTTACGTGACTTGTTTCTCAGCTAAAACTTCACAAGCAGGGTAGAAATGGAATTACCTTTTTGGTATCAAGCCCAAAGCTTTGCAGAGGCAGGCAGGACACAGAGCTGTCAGCAAAGGAAGGGGTCAGTGAGGTGGGGCAGCCGGGGGATGACGACAGCCTGCAGGGACAGAGGCGCAGGGCATGGACACCGTAGGACAGCCTGGGCTGGAGAGGGCACAGGGATGGGCAGCAGCTGAAAGGCCCTGACACAGCCAACTCCTGCAGCACTTGGGCCATGGCTGCTGGCCCTGGGCCTGAGCCATGAGCAGGAGACAAGTGACCCTGGCAGGCCTGGGGCCTCATTGCCTCCTTGTCCCTGCTCAGCAGCCTGGCAGGGGCCGCCCCATGGTGCTGCCCTTGGCATTGCACATCCCCACATCCCAGTGTCCCGGGAAGAGCCCTGAGCACTGAGGGAGGGACAGGATCTGCCTTGGCAGGGGCTGGGGTTCAAGGCCTTGGCCCTTTGCATTCCTGAAACACATGCAGGTTTGCTGAGCATCAGAGACACCTTTGCCTTGTTTGTCCCCACCTGTCATCGCTGCCTGCAGTGTTCTGCTCTAACGGGAACATGTGGACACTTTCTCACTCATGCCCCACAATGGGACCCATTAAAACTTGAAGAAACTTCAGTGTTTCATTCTAATTTTGAGTTCTTGAAAAGTTTTTTGAAGACACTCTCAGGAACTGAGACTGATGTAAACAACCCCAAAGCCCTGAGACGTTATTAAAGTCCTGGTGCTATGTTTGTGCTGCTGAGCTGGGCTGGGCTCCTGGCAAAGAGGCAGCTCCTGGCAATCAAGGGGAGCTTCAAAAAGACATTTCTCCTGAGGAGCAGCTTCTCTTCCAGCCCAGCAGGGCTGAGGGCACTGCCTGCAGGTACCTAACAGGAGTGAAGCAGATAGAGGCTTAAATCAACTGGAAATATAATTCTGAGATTATTCATGGACAAATCTTCACACCTTTTGAAAATCCTGAGCTTCTTCCTGGAGAAATCTTCACCACTCCTGACACAGTAAGTCTCTGGCTGCAGGGATCTCCTCAGGCTGACCCAGGACAGGGCTGACATGACTGTAAGGATGGCTCTGCTGCCCTTTCTGCTTTGGGGGAGGATGTGCTCCAGAGCGGGACTGCCCTGGGCACCGTCAGAGGGACAGGGCAGGACGGCTCCTGCTGCCAGGGACGGCTGCAGGGGCTGAAGCTGGGGCTGCAGCCAGGGGTGCCCAGGGCTGTTGTGCAGAGCAGCTCCTGCAGCCCTGAGGGCTCTTGGCCAGGCCAGGGCATCTGCCACCTGCCAGGGGCAGCTCTCAGCCTGCCTGGCAGCTCCTCATGGATGGTGAAGAGGAGCTGTGGGTGCCAGGAGTGACTCCTGCCAGGGCAGGAGCTGCTGCTGTGGAGAGGGTGCTGTGTGGGCAAGAGCTGCTCAGAGCTCCAGCTCATGCCCAGGTAATTTCTGAGGGGACTTTTCATGAGCTCATTCAGGGCTGGAGTTTCCTACTTGCGTCTCTGCTTTCCTGAATCTGTGCTCCCATTTTTCCCTGGCTCAACTTGATGGGAATGGAAACTCAGCTGTGCTGGGCAGAGGAGGCTCTGAGGCTCTTAAACCATCACTATGAGGATTCCTGGGTACCTCAGCAAGTGCCTCCACCTCCTGAACCTCCAGATCCATCCAGCATCCCCTTTCCATGGTGCCCAGGCCTGGGGGAGCTGTTCTTTCATCCCTGCAGCCCCGAGCAGCTGCAGGGCAGAGCTGGCCCAGGGGCTGGGCTGGGCTCTGGCAGCACTGGCAGGGAAGGAGCTCGAGGCCACAGGAACAGCTCGGGCTGGGACAGCTGCAGCAGCAGAGGCGTGGGCAGGGAGGGAGGGAGGCAGTGCTGAGGGAAGCCCTGCTGCAGGGGAGATGTGGCAGCTGCCGGCCCTGCCCTGCAAGGCACACACTGCCCTGAGCAGCACAGCTCTTGTGTCCCCTCGCAGCCAGCACAGCCCTCAGCCCGGGGGCTCGGGGCCCTCAGTCCCCTCCTGGGCCCGCAGAGCAGCCCCAGAGATGAAGGGCATCTCTCCTGCCATGTGCCCATTCCCTGCTGACCAGGGCCTGAGGGCCACTGTCCTGCACTGCTGCTGCCTGGCAGGGGCTGGGCAGGGCTGGGCAGGGAAAGGCTTTTCCTCAGGGCCAGGCTCTCTCTCTCCTTGCCTTGCCCAGGTGCTCCTGGCATTGCTGACGGGCTCTCTGGGAATGGCAGTTCCAGCTGCAGGCTCAGGCCCAGCCCTTGGGCTCCTCCTGTGCAGGCTGAGCACAGCAATGGGGTGTCCCAGCTCCCTCTGCCCTGGGGAGCTCTGGGCAGGGCAGGCTGGCAATGAGCCGACTCTCCCTGACTTTGGGAAAGGCAGGAGCCACTTTGTGTGCCAGGGATCCCTCTGCTCTCAGCAGTGTCTCTTGGCTTTCCAGGATAACAAAGGAGTGCAGCTCAGAAAGGTGCAAGTCCAGGGCAGCTGGGAATGGGAGAGAGGGACAGACCAGCTTCCTTCAGTCTGCACTAAGGCTCAGACAATCCTCCTGCCTCACTGTACCCACTGTTCTCCCCAGGTGCAGCAGAATCTCTCGTTCTGCCTCCTGCAATCCCCATCCCTTCACCCTGGCAGCTCCTGTGCTTTAGGAGGAGATTCTTTGTCCAAGTTCAAACACCAACACTGGTCCCTGCCCTCACTGTTCCCCTGCACGGACTGGGGGTCAGGGCTGACTCCCAGGTGTCCTGCTGCTTGAGGTCTGGCTCATCAGTGAACATTGGCTTGCAGCACCCTCCAGCACTCAAGATGAAGTTCTGCAAGACATAGACAAAGGGGTGGTGTTTATTGGCAGGGCATGGTCTGTGAGAAAGGGTTTTGACACTTCTATGAGAATTCTCCCCTCAAACTTCACTGTCTTTCCTCCTACAGTTTGAAACAGCCAGACAAAGCAAATGTCCAACAGCAGCTCCATCAGCCACTTCCTCCTGCTGCCATTGGCAGACACGCGGCAGCTGCAGCTCCTGCGCTTCTGCCTCTTCCTGGGCATCTCCCTGGCTGCCCTCCTGGCCAACGGCCTCATCATCAGCGCCGTAGCCTGCGGCCACCTCCTGCACACGCCCATGTTCTTCTTCCTGCTCAACCTAGCCCTCACCGACCTGGGCTCCATCCTCACCACTGTCCCCAAAGCCATGCACAATTCCCTCTGGGACACCAGGAACATCTCCTATGATGGATGTGCAGCACAGGTCTTTTTCTTACTGTTTTTCATTGGAACAGAGTATTATCTCCTGACTGTCATGTGCTACGACCGCTATGTGTCCATCTGCAAACCCCTGCACTACGGGACCCTCCTGGGCAGCAGAGCTTGTGCCCACATGGCAGCAGCTGCCTGGGCCAGTGCCTTTCTCACTGCTCTGCTGCTCACAGCCAATACATTTTCCCTGCCCCTGTGCCAGGGCAATGCCCTGGGCCAGTTCTTCTGTGAAGTGCCACAGATCCTCAAGCTCTCCTGTTCACACTCCAAACTCAGGGAACTTGGGCTTCTTGCTGTTCATGCCTCTTTAGCACTTGGCTGTTTTGTGTTCATTGTTTTCTCGTATGTACAGATTTTCAGGGTTGTGCTGAGGATCCCCTCGGAGCAGGGACGGCACAAAGCCTTTTCCACCTGCCTCCCTCACCTGGCTGTGGTCTCCCTGTTCCTCAGCACTGCAGACTTTGCCTACCTGAAGCCCCTCTCCATCTCTTCCCCATCCCTGGATATGGCACTGTCAGTTCTGTACTCAGTGGTGCCTCCAGCCCTGAACCCCCTCATCTACAGCCTGAGGAACCAGGAGCTCAAGGCTGCAGTGTGGAGACTGATCTCAGGACAATTTCAGAAACATTAAAATGATTGCCATTTTCTACACTTAACTTGTAATAGAAGTCAATTTTATAACACTTGTTTTTTGGTTATCAGTTTTGGTTTTTTTTCTGTGGCCCCATACTATGTCAGTGAGGGGCTGTGCTCTCAGTGGCTTTAAACACACTAAAGGATCTCCCAGCAGAGTTTTCTCCAGAGATCCCCCTTTTGTTCCCTTCTCTGGAGCTGCAGCAGCAATGTCTGTGTGCAGAGCTGGCTGCAGGTCAGGGGTGGCACAGCAGCTCTGCTCCTGCTGACCACACCATTCCTGATCCAGGCCAGGTGCCACTGGCCTTCTTGGCCACCTGGGCACACTGCTGGCTCATGGCCAGCCTGCTGTCCATCAGTGCCCCAGGTCCCTTTCTGCCTGGATGCTCTCCAGCCACTCTGTCCCCAGCCTGTAGCACTGCAGGGGTTGTTGTGGCCAAAGTGCAGGACCTGGCCCTTGGTCTTGTTAAACCTCCCACTGTTGGATTTGGGCCCTGGATCCAGCCTGTCCAGGTCCCTGTGCAGAGCCCTCCTACCCTCCAGCAGATCTACACTCACACCCAGCTTGGTGTCATCTGCAAATTTGCTGATGGTGGACTCAGTCCCCTCATCCAGACCATCAATGCAGACATTGAAATCCACGCTGGCTGGGTCTGATCCCTCGGCCATCCTGTGGGTGCCGTGTGATGGCACTCAAGGTGATCTGTTCCAGAACCTTGCTGGGCACCGAGGTCAGGCTGACAGGCCTGGAGTTCCCCAGATCCTCCTTCCAGCCCTTCTTGGGGATGGGCTCACACTGGCACCTCCAGTCCTCTGGGACCTCCCTGCAGGGCCAGGACTGATGAGAAATGATGGAGAGCAGCTTGGTGAGCTCATCCACCAGCTGCCTCATCTCCCTTGGATGGATCTCATCTGGTCCCAGAGACACCTGTGAGTATCTGAGTGGCTCAGCAGGTCACCAGCTGCTTCCTCCTGGATGACAGGGGGGCTGTTCTGCTCCCTGTGCCCATCTACCAGCTCAGGAGAACATGTATCATAAGCACAACCTGTCTGATTGTTGAAAACTGAGACAGACAAGGTGTTAAGCAGCTCAGCCTTTTCTCTAGTTACTGTATTCCTCACAGCATCCAATAAAGACGAAATGTTTTCCTTATCCCACATTTTGCTATAAAATTATATGGGGAAACATTTTAATTTTTCAGAAAACTGGCCAGGTTAAATTTTAACTGATCTTTCATCTCTCTAATTTTTTTTCCACATGGCCTATCAACATCCTTAAACATTTCCTGAATTGCCTGACTTTCTACCTGAGGTGTTGCAGCTTTTTTTTCCCCCCTTGACTTCCCACAAAAGTTTCATGGGCTGCCAGGCCCATCATTTTCTTCACTCGTTCATCTTTTGGCACACCAGGACAGGATGCTCCTCTCCCCTTCAGGTTCCTTTCTTGAAGTGTGTCCATCCTTCCTGCACTCTGCTGTTTTTAAGGGCTGTTTCTCTTAAAAAAATCAGTACCTGATTCGGTACTCCCCAAATCTGCATCCTAGAGAGGCCAAAGTCTTCCCTCCATAATTTCAGTGTAGATGTTTTGTTGATGCCTTGCCTTCTTTCCCAGATTTTTGGAAAGCTGATTATTTCATGGTCACAATACCCCAGGCAGCCTCAGTCCATCACACCTCCCACCAGCCCTTCTCTGTTTGTGGACAGCAGCAGACAGAGCTTTCCTTGGCAGTGGGAGTGTTACAAAAAAAAAAAAAAAGGTAAAATAAAATTCTCCTTAACACCAATGTAGCATTTAGAAGCAGCATTCTTTATTTGGCTGGATGCACGGGGGAACAGCTCCTCCCAAAGCCGTGCATGCTGAGTACAGGAAAGTTTATGTTTATATTCTGTATTTTGCATTCATATTCATTGATGTTCCTGGACTAAATATACCTATGATAATAATTTCCCTGAAATTATTAATATGTTTAGTCTCCCCTTTTGCACACACTCTTCTGTCCTGGGGGTCTCTCTGGTGGTCCCTGGTGGTCACAGACCCCAATGTTCCAGTCAGCCGGGCTGAGCTGGCAGGACACTGAGGCTGGTGAATTTCCAGTTCCCCTTCTTACACAATGGGCATTGTGTGCTTTCCATGGGCCAGTGGTTTTGGAGAATAAGCATTGTGTTAGCTCATCAGGTGTAGATCACTTATCATCTGGTAGCATGAGGTCAGAGTGGGCTACGACATCACAGAGTGGGTTAGGGGAGGTTGTTGAGCAGCTATGACATCATTGGTAATCTCTGTGACATCACAAAGCAGATTATGGCATCACAGAGTTGGCTGTGACAGTACCGGGTGGCTGTGTGACATCACTGGGTTGGTCACTCCACCCCAGACCCCCCTTACAGTTTCCCCCATGAAGTCCAATGCTGTTCATGTCTAGCAGGGTCCCCTGTCCACTGGTATCCCCCTGGTGCACCTGGAGCCACAGCCTCCACCAAGGATGTTCCACAAATCAACCCCAGAGACTGACACGGGGACAAGGGGCTGGGCTGTGTGACCAGGACATCAAGGATGTGCATTATCCATGTCACTGTGTCCTGGCTTGGGTTCCCCAGGGCAGGAAAGATGTCTGGCAGCTGCAGCAGGGTTAGGGAAGGGCCCCAAGGTGGGGCTGGAGCCCTTTGGCTGTGAGCAGAGGCTGAGGGAGCTGGGCTTGTCCAGCCCAGAGCAGGGAAGGCTGAGGGGCTCCTCATGCCAGCCTGGCAGTGCCACCGAGGAGGTGATGGAGAACACAGAGCCAGGCTCTTCACCAGGGGCCTGGTGGGAGACAAAAGACAATGGGTGGAAGGGGAAGGAGGGGAGCTTCAGCCAGGACAGGAGGAAACCTTTGTTCCCATGGGCTCAGACAGGTGCTGAGATGCTGCCATCTCCCTGTCCTTTGGGATTTTCCAATCCAGACCAAATCAAGACTTGAACCACTTGGTCTGACCCCGTTTCTGACAGCTTGGGCTGCTGACTTGCTGAGCTCCTTTCCAATTCGGCTCTCTAATGATCCTGGGACAGTGCTGCTCCCTGTTTTACACTGGAGCAGAGCAGATGGGACAGGAGCCCTGCAGGGCTGTACAGGACCTGCAGCTTGTGAGGTGCACAAGCACGCCTTCATTAGCTGGGTCATTTGAGCACTTTTAAGAAACGTTAAAGTTTTCCCACCAGGAGAGACCAGGAATTGTACAATGGCAGGAGAAGAAATCCTGATCTTCCCCTCTATTTGTATCACAGTCTGGACTTCTGTTTTTCATGGGGCTGTTCCTTCCCTTGGTTTTGTTGGCTGACAATAAATGAACATCCCTCTGTGTCTCAGGCAGCTCCTTCTGCAAGGAAAGCAGGTGGGAGTTGGTGCCAAGGAGCTGAAAGCTGCAGCTGCAGCCTGGAGCAGAGGAAGCTCAGATTGGCACAAGGCTGCTCTGAGTCCCTGGGGCTGGATGAGGGAAATGGTGGGATGGGGCTAGGGACCAAGTCTGATTGATTGTCAGCCATGAAGGGTTTTGATTTTCATATCTATTCAGACTGCAAGAGGACGTGCTCGGGATCAATATCAACTGGAGATTTGTGATACCAATCTATAAACAGGAAAACAAAATGAAACAGGAGAAAAAAATCTCCCTGCATTTTTCAAAGACATAGTGTATTCTCTTTGAACACACTTCTATAATCTGTCTAAGTAACCACATAAGAATTGAAGAGTTGAAATTAAATTATTCCCAGAGGCTTGTCTTTTTTAGGGTGTTTTGAAATATTAATGAGCCTTTGGCACTGAATTCCTGAACTGAAGAGCTGAACACGGAACAAGTCTCTGGAGAGCTAAAATTCATCAGGGAACCTCCAAGCTGCTGAGTATCCATCCTCAGCAGAGCAAAGGAATCTATTCTAAATAGATTGTAATAGATTGCTCAGCAGAGCAATCTATTTAAATTGAATACATTCCAGGGTTTTCCAGCTACTAAAGAGCCGTGAGCTCACATGCAGACACAGGGGCTCCATGGTGCCATCTGAGGGGTCTCTGGGCTCCTGAGGATCTGTTTGGTCACACTCAGTCACAGGGGCTCCATGGTGACATCCCAGGGGTCCTTAATCTTCCTAAGGGTCATGAGGTTACAGACAGTCACAGGGCTGCACAGTGACAACAGAGGTGTCTCTACGCTGCCAAGGAGCCAATTTGTCCCAGGCAGTGGCAGGAGTCCAGTGGTGACATCCCTGTGCTCCTAAAGAGCAGCGAGGTGACAGACACTCACAGGGCTCCATGGGGACATCCCAGGAGTCTCCAGGCTGCCAAAGGGCCGGAACGTCACAACACTCAGAGGGGTTCCTGTCATGGGCACAGTGGCAGCTTCAGGCAAAATTTATTAAACAAATTCCTGTTGGGCCACAAGGTGCAGAAAGGACCCCCAACACCCCAATCATACCCCCAAGCTCCCCCAAACCAGGCTTTACAAACTCTTTCTGTGAGAGGATCCTGGGACTTACTGGATCCAATCCCAGCCCCAGACTTTGTCAAGGATTTCTGTGTAAAGGATTAGACAGGTGGAATTGAACATTAGTACAACTTTGTCCCACAACATTAGGGATGGCAAACCAGAAGTATTTGTGCACATATAGATATGACTGATTGTTGGGGTTTAAGTCTCCTGTAGAATTTTTTCCCCCTCCCAAGTTGCTAGGAGACTAAGTGCTGAGTGCTTAACGTGGACAAAAGAACTGATAACTTAGTTTTGTGGGAGGGGAAAAAAAAAAAGCTCCCGGAGAGAGTGGAGGGTGGGGGGATCTCGTGGCTTTTCTTTTTCCGGGGGGGAGCACCGATCGGGCCACGGCTGGCTGCTGGGGTCCACGGTTAACGAAGGAGTCTGGTCCTGGGAATTCTACCATCTGTTGGAGTGTCCAGGAATTCGGAGTTTCTTCGCTGTCCTGCTGGATTTTGGGTGAGACCGGGTCCCGCTGCTGCAGCTTCTCCGGCAGCCACCTCTGCCTGCGGAGGACACCCCCTGCCTGCCGAGGACAGTCCACCGCGCCCGGCTTCCAGCCATCAGCGCCAGAGCTTCCACCGTTTGCCCTCGGGGTTCTTGGTTCTATTGTTATAATTGCTGTTGTTTTTTTGTCTGTCCTGTTATATTTACTAGTAAAGGACTGTTATTCCTTTTCCCCATAGCTCTGACTGAAAAGTTTTATTTTTAATCTTCCAAATTATAATAACACGGAGGGAAGGATTCAAATTCCTCATTTCCTAGAGAGGTCCGCCTCTCAATAGCAGACACCTGTCTTTTCAAAACCAAGACACTGATTATGATCATGATTAAACAAAAAGGTTTTGTTTACTTACTCCACAGTATAGGAGCTGTAACATCTATTTTAATATAGTGCTCTAGGAAGCCATTTTGAAGCAATTGTATTAAAGTAAAACCAGTTATTAAGTAGAGATGGGTGTCACTCCCCCAGACCAATGGCCGTGGGCAAATCTCTTTAGTTCAGCCTCAGGCAGTGCTCTTGAGGGGTGTCCCCATTCCAGGGAGGAATCTAAACACCCCACCAAGAAGGGAAATGTCAGGAGATGCTGCAGGTAAAATTTGGGATGGGTTTTTTCTAGTCAGAAGTGCTGCCCTGTCAGTCAGATGTGCCCAGGCTGTGCCAGCTCAGCAGCTCTGCAGAAACTCTCAGTGGTGTCACTTGGTTGTTCCTTTCTCTGGGCTTTTTTCCAGCTCTGCCACAGCTTCAGCTGCCTCTCAGGATGTTGAACTTGGGGATGGAGGAGTCAGGCTGCTTTCAGCATTATTCACCCCAAAAGCAGCATGACCCCCCCCCTTCTTCATTTCCCACTGGGGGCTTTGCAAACAGCCTTGTTGGAGTTGTCTGAGCCCATTCCAGGCAGAGCCTCCTGCTCCAGCAGGAACTGCCTTTCCTGTGCCATGGCCAGGCCAGGTCCCGCTGCAGGAAAAGCCCCAGGCCAGCCCCAACACAGTGAAGGCCTCGGGCACAAGTGCAGAGTGCTGGGAGCTGTGCCAGGGAGAGCCTGGGACACCAAAGGCACCTTGGCAGCAGCAGCTCCCTGCAGGCCATGGCCAGAAGCCTCCCTTGGCAACCCGGCCTGGTGGCCACCACTGCAGAGCTGCTGGGGCAGGGGCTGATTTCTGCCTGGGCTCTGCCCCAGCCCACAGAGTGTGAGCTCAGCCCTGACTCGGGCACAGCCCTTGTGCCAGGGCCCTGCAAAGCCTAAAGGTCACCTGTGCCACCCTGGTGCCCATCCCTGGATCTGACACTGTCACTTCTGTACTCGCTGGTGCCTCCAACACTGAACCCCCTCATCTAGAGCCTGAGGAACCAGGAGCGTGAGGATGCCCTGAGGAATATGACCACTCTGAGCTTTTCAGAAACAATCCAGTGCCTCTTTGTTTCTGCATAGCATTCAGAATGGAACTCATTCCAGGCCCAGACTGTTTTGTGCCATGTGTCTTTTTTGTTATTCTATTGGTTGTATTTTAATTTTCCTCTTTTTTTTTTTTTAACATATATTTTCCAAAAACAATCCCATTAGTCACAGTGTTGCTACATCAGCATCTCCCGTGCTTGTATTAAGCAGAGACAGTAAGGAGCCATCATCACTGTGCATTTATGTAAAATAAAGTGTCCTCCCCTGCCCTGTGTGTCCAAGATGCTTCCTCTGCCCTTCTCTGTCTCTGCAGGGGCGGTGCCTGTGAGCAGAGGTGGAGGGAAGAGACTCCCAGCACAGCAGCACAGCCAGGGACAATGGCCCTGGCTCTTCCCACATCTGCTCTTCCCAACTCCAGGCTCTCCTTCCCAGCCCTGCTGTGGCTGTCAGGCCCCAGTGCTCTGGCAGCTTGGTCACTGTCCTGCTGCGTGTCCCTGCTGTGCCCACAGGCAGGGACAGGCCATGGGCACTGCTGGGACACAGCTGGGCTCCAGCACAGCAGCTCCAGCAGCAAAGGGATCTCCTGAGGGCAGGGCAGGAAGGCTTTGCTCTCCCTGCAGAGTCACTCTCAGGAACAGGACCAAGGAACAGACTCTGAAGAGGCTCCTTGTGTTCCTTGCTCTCCCAGGGTTCAGTGGGATGAGATCAGGGTCCCAGTGTGGCCTTCAGGGGACTCAGGGCTGGGTCAGGTTCTGCTTGTTGGTGGCCAGGGCCCATCAGATGGGGAATGGTCTGTGCTGAACCTGGCTGGGGCTCTGCAGCTTGTGCCAGGGCTGATGGCAGGGGAAGGTTTGTCTGGAGGGCCTTGGGAGCTGCCAGGAGAACACAGGGGACCTGCAGGGACAGTGTGTGCCAGGGATCAGCAGGGAGTGGAGCTCCCTGGGCACAGGCCTGGCCAGGGTGGGCTCAGCCCGAGATCAAGGACTGAATGTGTGCTGTAAGCCAGGAGAGCTCTGCAGCCCCAGGGGACACAGCAGGCACAGGGAAAGGAGTCTGGGCACGGACTGCTCTGACCCTCAGGGAACTTCCCCAGGAGGATGCAGGGCAGCCCCAAGGCCATGGGGCAGCCCTGGAACAAGGCAGGCACCTCTGAGCAGCCTCCATGGCCCCAGCAGAGCCTGTGTGGGAGGGGGTCAGTGCAGGGAGCAGCATCAGCTGCCTCTGTCTCCCAGCCTGAGCAGCAGAGCCCAGCAGAGGCAGCCCAGGGCCCCGGGCAGCACAGCCCCCGTGCTCTGCAGAGCAGCAGCCCCAGCTCGGGGCGGTGGGCAGCAGGGCAGGGGCTGCAGCAATGGCTGCTCAGGCCAGCACAGACGTGTTCCCCTGGGAAAGGCTCTGTGGGCAGCTGGCATGTGCCAGGAGCAGAGCAGGAGCCCGTGGGTGTGCAGAGGAGCCCTGGCAAGAGGCTGCCCTGTCCCTGGGGCAGCAGGAGCTGCCTGAGGAGCTCCGGGGCCAACTCTGTGCTGCTGTGCTGGGCAGCGGGGCTGGCCCTGGGGCTGCACGAACTGCCTGAGCTGAGCATGTCCTGAGCATTCCAGACTCAGAGTGGCTGTCCCTGACCTCCAGTGCCTCCAGTTCTTGCTGCAGGGCCAGACAGGTCTGGGCTGCTCTGCAGGGCTGGGGCAGGGAGAGGAAAACAATGGACCCTTGATTATAAGAGTCCCTGCATTGTCAGAATGATCTCCTTGGTTCCACACATCAGCAGGAGGAAGCTTTCATAGCCAGGGACTAAAGAGCCTCTCCCAGCAACTGGGAATTCCTGCTGGTACATCCAAATTTGCAGGCAATGAGGTGGGCAAAAAAACAGGAAAACTAGGCAAGAAATCAGTAACCCATAGTATAAGGTTTTAGAGCAGGTATTTGTTTATTCGACATCATGAGGGAGTGGGATAGCTCCACCACAAACTCACTTGTCTGTTCTTCACATAGTACTAGCTTTTAAACTCTTTTTTGTTTATGTTCTCATTATATTTTCCTAACCTTCATATCGTCGCACATTCTGTAATCACATGATTATGTAAGCCCTTGTAGTACATGCGTGGTCTCTGCCCGAAGTGCTCGTCACCTTCCTGTTGGTTGTTTTGATGAAGGCTCAGAAAACTTCCTGGGGCTTGAACTTGTTACCCCTGCTTCCTGCCCATGCTCTATAAGATTGCCTGCTCAAATAGCCAGGGGTCAGCTGTTTGCAGTTAGCTTGTGTCATGGTTGGACACTGGCCCAATGCCAGGCACCTACGAGAGTCTTTCTCTCACCCTCTCCTGCCACAGCTGGGCAGAGAAGGAGAAAAATATTAACAAACATTTCATAAGTGAGATAAGAATCAGGAGAAATATTTCAAATGCAAAAAAGGCTCAACTTAAGTTGCAAAGTGAATTTTAATACTAACAGAATCAGAGGAGAATAATGAGAGGTAAAAGAAACCCTTAAAAGACCTTTTTTCCACAAAGCCCCTCGCTACGTCCCACGACAGCACAGAGAGACAGGGCATGGGAGTTTTCTCCTTTCATCAAGAGATTTTCTTCTGCTGCTCTGGAGAGGAGCCCTTCCCCCATGTGGCCATGGAGTCCCTCCCACTGGATACAGTTCTCCATGAACTGCCCCAGCGTGGGTCCACTCTCACTAGCAGCAGCCCTACCGCACCTGCTGCAACGTGAGTCCCTCCCACGGGCACACAGTCCTCCCAAACTGCTGGAGCACGAGTCTCTCCTCCCACGGGGTGCAGTCCTCCAAGGACAGGCTGCTCCAGCCTGGAAGCAGGGCCCCCTCTCTCCACCGGGTCTCCCACTGGATCACAGCCTCATCCAGGCATCCACCCGCTCTGGGATGGGCACCTCCCCAGGGGCTGTGGGTGGATCTCTGCATCCCCATGGATCCCCATGGGCTGAGAGTGGATCTCTGCATCCCTCGTGGATCCCAACAGGCTATGGGTGGATCTCTGCATCCCCCATGGATCCCTATGGCCTGAAGGGTCACAGCCGCTTCACCACGGCCTGCAGAGGAATCCTGGCTCTGGTGCCTGAAGCACCTCCTGCCTCTCCTTCTCCACTGACCTTGGCGTCTCCATGTTGTTTCCCTCACATGTTCTCACTTCCTACTCTTCTCTGACTAACAGCAAAAATCATGTGACTTTGGTTTGATGTACTTCTTAAATATGTCATCACAGAGGCGTTACCAACCTCTCTCACCGGCCCAGTTTTGGCAGCAGCACGTCCACCTTCAGAGCCATCAGCCACTGGCTCTGTCAGACATGGTGGAAGCTTCCAGCAGCTCCCCACAGGAGCAATCTTGGTGGTGCCCTGACGCCAAAAACCAGGCCGTGCCAAACCAATACAGCTTGCTCTGCGAAATTTGGTGATTTCTAAAATGAGCTTCATTCACATTCCTTGTTACAAAATAACTATTTCTTTCTGCACAGCTGCAGCTTTTTGCACAGTTCAAGCATTGTCTTGTTGCCTCGGCATCAGGGCCCATCAGGCTGAGTCTGACCTGTCCTTTCTCCAAGCTGCAAACAGAACCTGCCCCCAGCCAGTGCCCTGCAAACAGGCAGGGTTCTGTAGGGCCAGGGAGAGTGCACAGATTTGGGGTCTGTGAGTGCTGGCAGGGAGAGATCAGGCACAGGGAAACACCTGCAGGGGGAAAATCTCCAGGAAGCAGAGAGAGTCCCTGTCCCTGAGCCCCATGGCCTCCAGTCCCTGCTGGAGGGCCAGACCTGACTCTGCTGCTCTGTGGGGCTGGGACAGGGGCAGGGAGAGTCTGGACTCTGCAGTGCCAGCGAGAGGAAAACAATGGACCTTTGGTTATACAGGTCCCTGCAGTGTCAGAATGGTCTCCATGGTTCCAGGAGGCCATGAAGAGTCAAAATGGCTGCTTGATTTCTTGGGGCCACAAAATGAAACAATTTCATCCTGGTTCCATGAGACCACAAAGCGTCACTATGGTCCACTTGGTTTCATGAGGTCCTGCAGTGCCACAATGGCCCCTCGGTTCTAAGAGCTCCTGAAATGGCAGAGAGGTGTCCTTGGTGACAGAGTGACACAAGTGACCCTTGGTCACACCAGGCTCCGCAGTGTCACACAGCACCTTTGGTTCTGTGGGGTCGCAGTGTCTGTTCTGCTGGTGAGCAGGGTCAGCACCAAAGACACAGACACAAAGTTCAGGAATTCTGTGATTTATTATAATGCACAACTGCAAAGAATCACCAAAGGAGAAGCTCAGCAATGCACCCAGTCATCACTACCAAAGATTGCCTGCAGTGATTAAGAAAGAGACAGCACCAGGTCCCCTCAGACTTTCCCATCACCCAGATCCACACATCAGCTGGGGGAAGCTGTCACAGCCAAGGACTGCACACGGGAGGGAAGAGTGGCAGGGGCTGTGCTGAAAGTCAGCTCCATGTGCTGCTGCTGCTTCTGTGGGGGTCATTTGTGCCGCCCTGCCCCAGAGTGAGGGATCAGATCCAGGCACTGCTGCTGCTCCCTGGGGATCAGCCACAATTTGGTTGTTGCTGTCAGGGCCAGCAGAAGTGGTGGCTGGAGCAGCGGGTGCTGACAGTGCCCCAAGCCCCATGGCTGGAGGGGTCCCTGGGCTGGGGCTGGCAGGGAGCTGCCCCTTGTTCTCCCTCTGCCTCCCGCAGAGCTGGGCCGGGCACAAGTGGGGCAGCACAGCAAACAGGGAGCCTGCCTGTAGAAATATGCCTCTTCCTGCTGCTGAGGACTCCAGGACGGTGTAGATGAATGTAGACGAGAGATCTCTGAAGTTAGGTTTTAGAAGATGAGGTTTATTGTAAGGGATGTGGGGGCTTTGCTCGGAGCTGCCAGGCTGCAGCTCGTGGCAAGGCCTAGGAAAGTGGGGGAAGGGAGAAGTAGGGAGAGGAAATTCCAAGAGAGGAAAGTCTTCAGGGAAGGGTGCAAGCAAAAAGAGAGCAAAGAGCCAAGAGCAAAGAGACCGTCCAGCCCCCCTGGGACCCCTTATCAGGGGTCTTCAAGGTGGGCTGGAACAAGCCTTGGGCCAATGGGGTTACAGATACCTGATACTTCAGGGGAGGGGTACAGGTGTGGGATGAACCATACATTGAGGGGTGAGACAGAACATTCCATTTGACCTCTGGGTCTGGTTGCAGGTAACTTTCAGATGGTCACATAACTGTTTTCCCAGAGATCCAGTATCTAATACATCTCAAACATCAAAACTTACTTTCAATTCTATCTCACTTACAGGTTTCTCATTCTCAGAATCTAAGCAATCATATTTATAGGGTTTTTTGGCTTCTTCCTCCCCAACATCTCCCCCGTTCTTATTAACAACTAAAACACTAGACACTGTCTTACTCATTACTTTCTTCACACACTGAAGTATGCAGGGAACCGCTACTAAAACTACAATTACTACTATTAAAACAATCAAACCTATCTTACAAAGTTCCTTTAGCCAAGGTGCAAAGCTCAAACCATCAAACAAATTGTCTAGCCAGGATGGGTCATCTATTGTAATTTGGCTAGCTAAATCTCTCAATTCTTGCAATTGTTTATGAATGGAAACAGAGTGATCAGATAAATTCATGCAGCACAAACCTTCAAAATCTTTTGGAAAATGTACTCTAACTAAACAGGTTTTTCAGGGCTTCTGTCAGATAGACAGATGGTATCAGAGCCTACAGACTTGGCTAAAACAACTCAGACATTCATCTTTGGTTAACTTAGGTAAAGCTTCACGACAAAAACTAAAACAAAAGAACAAAAGTAACATGCAAACAATAAAACTCCAGTCTTTTCTTGGGCTGCTTTTGGCGGATCATCTTCTCTTGATGATTCTGCGCAGCTCAGGTCTGGGTGCTTGCTTCTTGGTTTGCAGAAGTACTGGCTGATGTGGGTGTGTCAGCAGGCTTCGATGCGTGGTACTGCTTCACGTTCTTCACTGGGACTCACTTGAGTCCTTCTTCTGTGGAGGCAAATGCAAACCTCTTCCCCCATGTTACAGGATTATATGGTCTTTCTAACTGTTTTGATTTTAAATTTTTAATTGAAACTGGGGGGTGTTCTTTCAGTTTTACCTTTTTAGTGTTCAAGAAATGTCTGTAAATGTGAGGGTGAGGCTCTTTTGCAGAGCTGTTCAGAAAATTATAAACATACTGAGCTTTCTTCAATCTCTTTTGAGGTGTAGCTTGGGCTTTCCCCCTTTTCACTTGAGTTAAAATGTGTTTTAGGGTTTGGTGTGTTCTTTCTAGGGTATTTTTCAGCAGTTCTTTAAAATATGAAGAGCAGATGCCACTGTCCTTTATCACTTTTTGCAATTCTTTCATGTCCTGAGATGGGATAGGTGTCCATGTTCTGGGACCTCCAGCTTGCTGGCTGAATATCACAGGCATAGCTAGAGGATTTAGATTTTCTTCTTTGCAAATTTCTCGTGTGACTTCATGCCAGTCTGTCAGTTGAAGGTCATCAGAACATTTCTGGGGACCTTCCAAAATCGGGATTGGTGGTGGTGGATCCTCAGATTTGAGAGAGTTGGCAGCTGCAAGGGCAAAACAGTTCTCTGTCTGTCCTGTATTTGTTAAAGTGGCTGCCACATTCCATTCTCCCCCTTCTCGTTGCATGGCTTGTGTGCCAAGCTGTGGTTCTGTCATGCTTGGGCACGATGCAGGAGGCAGAAGCAGGGATGCAGGAGGCAGAGAGCTTGTCAGTGAAGACATCTGAGAAGAACTTGAAGCTGCGGGAGGAGTCGTCAGGCATGAAGCTGTTACAGTAGCACGTAGGTCTGGCGGTGGAAGAGGCGCGGAAGGATACATATAAGTCGCTGTAGAATCGTGTTGCTGTTGTGCTGTGTGCAGGGTCGTGGACGAAGGAAGGGCTGCTGAAGGCTGTGGTTGTGCAGAAACTGCTGAAGTCTGTGGCGTCGGGGGCTGTGCAGCACGCGCGGCAGTGTGGACTATTTGCGATGGCACTGTAACAAGTTCCGGCTGAGCGTAGGTTTCTGCATGGCTGCGGGAGTTGGCAGGCTGAATTACAGGCGGTGATGCGGCTTGGGGGGTTGGCGCGTACTGCGCATGCGCGAGGTGCGCAGTCTCGGTGTAGGGGGACGTCATGGCGGCGGCTCGCATGGGGCGCGCGGGAGGTGGCGGGGGCGCGGGAGCCGCAGCAGCGGTAGTTTCAGGGGCCGCGGGAGGGAACGCGAAGGAGTCTGCGGGCACAGGACACGCAGGGGCTGCGGCAGGGGGCAGCGCAGCGAACCCGGTGGCGGCCGCGGCGTCTGGTGCAGCTGCTGCTCCGGCAGGGACGGGGGGGGGCGGGGTAGAACACACCGCGGAGCAGGGACTGGGCTCGCATGGCCATCCGCCGTCCGTGCCGCGGCACTCAGCCGCCGGTAACTCGCAGGCTGGGCCGGGGCTCGCCGCGGAGCGGGGACAGGGCATGCATAGTCAGCCGCCGTCTGTGCCGCGGGAGTGAGCTGCTCGTAGCTTGCGGGCAGGGCCAGGGCACGCCGCGGAGCCGGGACTGGAACGGGCTGTAGCATCCGCCGCGGCGTGGGGCTGGGGCAGTCTGCAGGCGCCCGAACACGCGGGGGAGTGACGGGCGCAAGGGGAACTGCAGGGATAGCCGGTACCGGCGCCGGCGGCACCGCGGGCGCCGGCACCGCGGGCGCCGGCACCGCTGCAGCCGGCACCACCGGGTCGTAGAAAGGCGGCGGCGGCGAGGCAGCGGCGGGCACGGGCGAGAGCGGTGGCACCGCCAGCGCCGCGTCGGCCGCTGCGAGGGGACTCTGTGCTGCTTGCAAGACTGTGGCCGCTTGGTTGTGGAGGAGTCCGGCAACGGCGGCAACCACAGCCGCAAAAGCCATGGCAGGCGGAGCGGCGGGACCCGCGGGGGGGGAGGGGGAGTAGAGCCGGGGCCGCGTGGTATGGAGGGTGCGGGGCTGCCGCCGTGCCGGCAGCGAGAAGCACCGCAGGGACGCTGTCAGTGGGCGGGCTCGAAGGGGCAGAGACGGGGACGGGGCCCGGCACAACGGAGCGGGGGGAGGGAGCCCCGGTAACAGGAATTCCAGCCGTGAACGGGACCGAGGGCGCGGTGGGAGGGGCCGCAGGGTCCGGTGGAGGCGGTGGGGCCGAGGGAACGGGTGCCGCGGCCACGAGGGTGGGGAATGGGTCCGCGGCGCTCGGCGGGGCCGCGGATGCCGAAACCACGTGGCGCGGCGAGGGGGGGGGAGGGGGGCGGGCTCCGCTGCAGATCGGCGGCCATGCGGAGGGGATCTCCGGGAGCGGCGTGACTAGATGTTGTGGCTGCAGAGGCATTTTTTGTAGCAAAGATCTCAACGAGGGCCCTACAAGCTGGAACGAGCTCAGCAGCAGCAAAATTCTTCAGCGAAATATCATTAAAGAGTCTATTTCCAACTGAGTCCCAAAAGTCTCTGGTAAAGACGGCTGAACGGTCAGCATTGGGAAAGTTAACTAGAGTCCATTCTAAAAGGTCTTTCAGCTCTTGCTTATGTAAAGTACTGTGATTGCAGCGTAAAAGATACTTAAGTTTCTTATAGAGATCTCTATCAAGGGTAGAATGGCAGTGCCCCATTTTTACACCAGTGTAGCTCACCTCGATGTCGCAGAAGCAGGTCCTCACTCGAGATCCGACGTAGGGGTTGGCCAGACACTCCAGTCGGCTCTCAGGACGCTGCGCGGGGATCCCTTCAGAGTCACGGCTCCAGGCGCTGCTCCGGAACAGCTCTTCCGTGCTCGGGACCCCAACCTCCCCTCGGCGCTTCAGTGCGGGCAGTGCAAAGCGGTGCCCACACGCGCTCAACGCACGTGGCAACGTACCACGGCAAAACTCCCTCCGTGAGCCCCAGCGGCCGCCGCTCAGCAGCAGCCGTCTGTGCTCGAGGGACGCCAGACAAAACCTCCTCAGAGCTCCGAGTGTTCGCTACTTAGTAACGATCCTCGTGCTCAAGGTTTTGTCTTCGGCAACTTTAAAGAGCTCCAGCCTCACGCTGCCCTGCAGCGATATACTGTGCTCACGACACCGATTAGCATACAACTGGTAATTTACCGTCCATGGGGAAGTCTCTCACAGCTTGAAAGGCTGGGTCCGGCGTTTTCCACGTTGTGCGCCAATTGTAGAAATAGCTTCCTCCTGCTGCTGAGGACTCCAGGACGGTGTAGATGAATGTAGACGAGAGATCTCTGAAGTTAGGTTTTAGAAGATGAGGTTTATTGTAAGGGATGTGGGGGCTTTGCTCGGAGCTGCCAGGCTGCAGCTCGTGGCAAGGCCTAGGAAAGTGGGGGAAGGGAGAAGTAGGGAGAGGAAATTCCAAGAGAGGAAAGTCTTCAGGGAAGGGTGCAAGCAAAAAGAGAGCAAAGAGCCAAGAGCAAAGAGACCGTCCAGCCCCCCTGGGACCCCTTATCAGGGGTCTTCAAGGTGGGCTGGAACAAGCCTTGGGCCAATGGGGTTACAGATACCTGATACTTCAGGGGAGGGGTACAGGTGTGGGATGAACCATACATTGAGGGGTGAGACAGAACATTCCATTTGACCTCTGGGTCTGGTTGCAGGTAACTTTCAGATGGTCACATAACTGTTTTCCCAGAGATCCAGTATCTAATACATCTCAAACATCAAAACTTACTTTCAATTCTATCTCACTTACAGGTTTCTCATTCTCAGAATCTAAGCAATCATATTTATAGGGTTTTTTGGCTTCTTCCTCCCCAACACCTGCCGGTCTCTTCCAGCCCTGTCTGCTCACAGTTTGGCCCTTGGAGCTTCAGGTGGACACAGGCAGCTGCTTCTGCTCCCTCTGTGTGTCCCCATGTTCAGCAGTGCTGCTCCATCAGTCTGTGCCCAGCAGTGGGGAAAAGCCTCAGCCCTGCAGGGCCTGAGCAGCTCAGCCAGCCGGAAGGGAGCTGCTCCACATAGGAACCAGCAGAAAAGGACTGTAGCACCTTGTTCTTGGGAAGAGCCCAAATTCTGTGAGGGAATAACAGAGTTATTCAAGTGCAGTGGTGCAACAGCACTGCAGGTGCTGTGCCTGCAAACACATGGCTCAAGATATGCAAAAGAATTCTGCAACTCTTGACTAGAACAAGATGTCACCAGTGGTGAACTCCAGTTATGTCCAAAGCAACTACTTTACACATCTGCTGGTCTCTGCTACATTTTTTTCTTCAGGGTATCCAAACAAAAGTAAATAGAAGAGAAGCGTACATTTTGATTGTTTATCAGAAATGTATCTCATTTTGCTGTACATTCCTTTTTTAGGCCGTGTTGTCTCCTTAAAAAGAAAAAGAAAAAAGAAAACCAAATATATATGAAAGAGGAAAGCAAAATATAAATGTGTAGTGACAAATCTTATAGAACTTTGGATTAAGAGGTAACAGATCTTTTGAAAAAGAACTAAGTTATTTACTTAGTTCTGATGGCATGGATCCATCTTACTGATGTCAGCATCTTTTTTTTTTAAGATTTTGGTGACGTTTTCCCAATATTAAGTTATTTTAAATTGCGGTTGAAGCAATAAGCAACTCAAAGATGGATTGTGCATGACAGTGTCTGGATTGTAAAAATATTACAGTTTGCAACTTGGATGTAAAGTATTGCAAATGAAATTTCAAAATTCCAGTGGATTGTGTGACAGCAGTTTTTCCTCGAGGATGTGCAGCAACACAAAGACTTCATCATGGGGGTGGGGGCTTGGGGCTTTGCCCTGTGCCACTCAGAATGTCATGAAACAGGACTTAACCTGCCACCAGCCCAGGTCACCTTCTGCCACAGCAGCTCCTTGGACCTTGTGTCCCCCAGAGCAGACACAAAGTGTTTCTGCTGCACCCCCATAGCATAAATCCACTGAGAGCTGGGATTTTCCCAAGCCTTGTGTCTCCATTGTGCCATATTCCTAAAGAACCAGCAGCTCATCCTGATGAATATGGTGAGTTACACGGATGGTTGTCAGCTCCATTTCCTGCCTAGAAATCCTGAAACTGCTTCTGAATGCTGCTCCCTTCAGCTCTTGGACACCTATTCACACAGAGCTGGGGAAAAAAATCCCCTGGCCACCAGCTTACAAGTGAGTTATGCCAAAGTTAGAGCTCTGTGGGAAATCTCTATCCATTCTTATCTTTTTAATATATCTATACGTGGGGGTGTGCACTAATGTGTCTTGTATAGAAAGGAAGGAGTGTGCAAGCAACGTGACTGACACTTTCACTCTCAGTGCTCATTCCATACCCATGAGGACAAAGACATTATGGAAACCCTGGCACAGACAAACCCTTCTGTCCATGGATAGAGAGACATCCAAGAGCCCCTGGCACACACAGACCCTTCTATCCATGGATACAGAGACATCCACGAGCCCCTGGCACACACAGACCCTTCTATCCATGGATACAGAGACATGCAAGAGCCCCTGGCACACACAGACCCTTTCCCCACAAGCTGCAGGACATGAGAACACAACCCTTGCAAACACTGACTGCAAGCCACAGCTCTGGGTGCTCCCCATGAAGCTCAGCTCTGGCACCACTGTCTGCCCCAGGCTCCAGGGGATGCAGTGGGAGCCCGGCTGGGCTCTGCTCTGGGGCCATCCTGCAGGCAGAGCTGGAAACAGGGAGCATTTAGGTGCCACAAACAGCCAAGCCAGGGGCGCAGGGCAGCTGGTCCAGCCTGGACTGCACTGCTGTGTGCTGTGCTCTGGGGCTGGGGCTCTGCACAGAGGGGACTGCACTGGTGTGTGCCAGAGGAGACAAAGAAGCTTCAGCTTTAGTCTAACTGAGCTGGGTGGGTGAGCTGGGAAGAGTGGGGAGGCTCAGGGGGATTCACAGAGCTCATCCTTCTGGAAGGATGAGGAAAAGGGAAGAGGGAACTCAGCAGTGAGGAGGGCTGATGGCTGGAGAGCAGCTCTGAATGACACTAAAATGCCACTGTACCTCTGAGACATTGCTGTTCTTCCACCAGGGACAGGATGAGTCCCTAAGCTTGGGACTCGATCTCCCTCATGGTGAGGGGCATCAAGGAAGGCAACAGTGTGATGGAGACTGCGATGGGCTGGGAACTCACTGGGGGAAAGGAGGGAGCAGTTGTGAAGTAAAAGGCAGCTGGGGAAGAGAACTGTTTAGAGAAGGGCTGAGCTACAGCTTGAGCAAGCTGAAAAATGTCATTTAGGGTCACCCTAGATTGATTTCATTTCACAAGGTATTGAAAAGGTTTAATTTAGGGGAGATGTCATGTTTTCCCTTGGAGATGTACATTCTCCAAACTTGAGCAGCACTGCCAAGATGCTTAAGCAAGTCTCTGCTGCAGGTCACACCGTTTCTTCTTTGGCTGATTCCGGCCCGGTGCTGAGCTCCAGCAGAGCCCTGGCAGAGCCCAGAGCAGCCTCAGCATCTGCAGAGCCCGGCTGAAAGGAGAGAAAGCAGAAACCGCCCATCAGCTGAAGGCTCCTGTGCCCTTGTCCCAGCTGCCTGTGGTGCCCAGGCCATGCTGGCCGTGCTCAGAGCAGTGCCCAGAGCTGCCCATCATTGCTGCCTTTGGCAGCAGAGCAGGAGGGCAGGACATGTGCCCAGCCTGCAGCCAGCCATGGCACATCCACCTCCTCAGCAGCTGCCCAGAGCAGGATGCTCCTGTGCTCGCTGCCATCTCCCAAAAGCTCTTATCCCACCCATGCCAAGAGGATGGGGACCCACCTCATGCCATTTGCAACTGGAAGAAAAGCTGCTCCCAAAGGATGTCCTCAGCCTTCTCCTAGGGCACGGCGCATCCACACCACAGCTGGTCCCAAGCACTTCCCCATCCACACTGGACACTGCCTGGAAGGCTTCCTTTAGAAAAACAAACAACAAATTAAGGAAAATAGATTACAGACAAAAAGGAAAAACAAGGAAAAAAATAAAAGATCTTATGTCAGTCACAGCTTGAGGAAGGCCCAACCCCTGCATGCTAAGGAAAAACCCACCCATGGGTGAGGGAAGCCCATGCTTTCTCCTTCCCCCCTGCACTGCCCCCAAAAGTGATGGTGATCCCAAAGCAAACAAGGGGAGTGGAGCAGCCCAAGCCCTTCCTTGACTGCAAAGCAAAGCACAGCACTGGGGCACAGGTGCTGGAGTCCCACCTCTGCTCCTGCCATGGGGGTTTGTTTGTGTCGGGCTGGCTGCCCCAGCCCCAGCCCAGGGCACGG